>NC_141607.1:34194271-34386771 GCF_047967505.1 Dipteris shenzhenensis | reverse complement strand
GGATGCCCTACAGCCGAGTCCCCTGTCTAATACCCTAGGTGTGGAAGTTTCCTCGCATGTTGTGCTTTCCCTCTCTCTAAGTTTAGCATCCCTCCCCTATTTGATCCCTTTCCCCTTCTAGAAAATTTCTTCTTTTTCACCTTGGTCCACTTTCTTTCGAACGGATCCACCCAAGGGGTCTTGAACTTCTACTACTGCTACAAGGAACCTTCTCCACATAAGGCTTCCTTTGTTGTTTCTAACAGGACTACAGGGGAGGGAGGGGAGGGAGATGACTTTGACCTCTAGGGAAATCCTAAGCTAGATGGCCCCCAACTATCTACATCGGAGGCACTAGCCTAGTAGTTTAGAAATATTGATCCTCTGACAGAGCTCCCCCCCATCAAGGGTCTCCAAAAAGATTGTCTCCAAAAGAGCCTTTAGGATCTCTACACCCAACCTCAAACGGGGAACTCCTTGGAGGGACTCCAACATTGTATGGCCCCATACTCCCTCAGGAGCCCCAAGACGTGGAGCATTACAGAGAAGCAAGGTAGGAGAAGTAGAGGTGGGGGGAGTTATGGCAGAAGTAGAAGGTTTTGACAATGAGGGGAAGCAGGAGCGATAATGTCCTTGAAGGACTTAAGTTGCACATGATATCTAGAAACAATGTTTTGTATAATAATCTTGGAGTTTAAGAGCATGTTTTTCCATGCTACCACATAAATCCAAAACATAGGCAAAGGAAATCATGTCTTGCTTGAGGCCTTATGCCTACATTGATACAACAATTATAGGGCAAAGTCAAATTTGTCAAGAGGAAACCCCAAATATCCTTCCCCTATCCTTTTCAAAGGAAAGAGCAAAATGCGTTGCATCCCTGAAAGTTTTGTCTCAAATTATATTTGCACTATCTCAAGTTAAAGTAAGAATTCATCCTAGATGAAATGCCACTTTTTTCAAGGAGTAAGTTCTTTCATTTCTTCTTCTCACTATTGTCATAGTTCATGATAATAGTTGGTTATAAGTTGAATTGTTTTATTTTTGTGTAATATCTACACAAGAATTTAAGAGTGAATTATGGAGGTAGCATCTCTAGTTCATATGATGTCGAAGCCATCCTTTGAAGGTTGTGTATTTTTATTATTTGAAAAAAAAAATTCATAATAATCTGAAGAAATATTACAAGCTTGCCATTAAGATATCCCAGTAAAAGAAAGTGTAAACAATCAGCAAATCGGTGGCCACATTTGAGGCTCACATTATAACTCCTTAATACATCCCTATCTGGCCATGGATTGATAATAGCTAGCCTTAAGATTGACAATCGCTAGCCTTGAGATTAGGGGAGACCTAATTATTGAGGCTATTAGCCTAGAGTAGGAGGTCCTAGGGCTAAGGCTAAAGAGAACCATTAGAAATAGAAGCAAGGTCATATGGCTAAAGCTATGGTTAAAGCTAAAGAGGACCATTAGAAATAGATGTTTAAGGAGTAAGAGCATAAATCTATATTTAACCATGTCCACACACTATACATTAGAATAAGGCTTGGGCCATAGGGCATTTTTAATCAATATGTAAATAATGGATCTCATCCATAAGCATTCTCTAAGCATTATAGGATGGCAAGCTACTTTAATGTTGTATGGAGCACAAATTCCTATTGGGCTCTAGTTGGGCTACGGGCTTTACCCGCCGTGACTCTACATAGTTAGAAGAGCTCCAAGATTAGGTAGCAATTTCCAAGTGGAATTCTTGTGAATTGTTTCTAGTCTTTGGTTTGGTGCAGATGATCATGGTTAGTTTACCCCCTTTGGGAGCCAAGGTTTTCAATGGCATTTTCATGCTACCGTTCCCCCACAATTCATGAGGGTAATTTTAACTAGGTAATCAAAAGTAATAATATCACGACGATGAACTCATGTTTACCATCGATAATGTTGAGGAATATGGTGCCATGAGCACATAATTAGAGGCTAAGGTATGGTATAGGAATGTATTAAAGTAGCCACCCTAGGATGTGGACTACATGATGTGAGGATGTGGATCAAGCACATCCACAAGGAGAGATGTGGATCAAAGGATCCCACAAGCGTTGACTATTCTAAAGGCTCTCTCCATATAAGAAGCCTTCTTGTATTGTTGAAATACATATACATCTAAAGGCTCTCTCCATATAAGAAGCCTTCTTGTATTGTTGAAATACATATACACTCAAGATTCTATTTATGAGTCCAAGTTAATCTATCTTGGAACCTAATTGACTTGAGGTACATGTCATGAGCACTCTCTTCATCATGTTTCCACATAGGTTCCATCCACCTTAGAGCGCTCCATAGATCCTGAGGCACACATGTTTTAACATGGTATCAGAGCGTAGGTTTAGCTCTCCTAGTTTAGCTCATTAGTAGTTCACTAGGATTGCTCCCATTCCCAGATTAGTTTCAGAATGTAAGATTAGTTTTAGATCTCTAGAGTTCTTCATTTAGAGAGATTCATTCTAACTGAGAGAGATGTTTAGAGGTTCTTAGAGAATTCTGAGAGAAAGAGAGAGCGGATCTCATATCTTACAAGATTTTATCAGATCTAAGCAAGCTTCAAGACCTTCGGCACACGGGCCGGCAACCTAGCTACAAGGTAAGGCAACTTCTACTACCATCAATAAGGCAACCTTCTTCAAAGGCCCTCCTTCAAAACTGAAGCTCCTATAGCCTCTGAAGGCACCTACATCAACATACTCATAACAGGCTAGGTGCCTCCCACTCTCTTGTGAGCAGCCGTCAACGAGCTCTTGTGAGTGCCTATCAATATCCACAACCGATGGCTCACAGCAACAATAAGACTCCTAGAAGCCGTCGACCAAAAGTTTCAGGCGACCCTCTAGCACTCCTGTTCTAATCTCCATCCCTTGACCAGAAAGGTGACCCTCAATGCTACCCATAGCCTCCTTCAAAGACTCGACTCCTATGCCTCGATTAGCAACAGCTCCTCCATCACTCCACGAGCAATGACACACTGGCATCGGCTCCTTCAACAACACTCCTCTACATGGCTTCGGCAAAGTAATGCCATGCTCCATCCTTAGCTCTACTCCATAGTCATAGCCTTTGTCTCCATGCGGCGTAGCATTTCCAAGTGGCTACTGCTCTCCAACCAATGTCTATAGCCACACAACTCTGAAAGCAGGTCTATCAATGATCACAACAATGAAAATCTTCTCCAAAAGCAACGCGACTCCTCAACATCTGCAGCACATCTCCAACATCCTCTCAAAGCCTCTTGCAAGACCCAGTCGCTTCTACGCCATCACAGATCTCATCGCCTCAGAAATGTCTATAGGCCTTATTCTCCTCTCAGGTTAGACCTTAGGACACGTGGCAATCCCATCGATAGACACGTGGTAGATAATGACTAACCAGGGTTAGTTAGAAGTACCGTTGGTGAAGTCTGTGGTCACACTAAGGCTAGTTCAACCTTACCTTGGTGAATGGTCAAGTAACCCACAATAACCATGGTTAGAGTTAGGGTTAGTTAAATGCCACATCACTATAGTGATAAATAAGAATAGAGGCGCTTACTAAGCACAGTTTGGAATGCTGCATATGAATTCATGTGAAACATCATTAAAGGCCACCCCTTCTTCATAAAACTTCGACAAGCCATAACTTGCAATCCAAGAAGAATTTGCACATGCTCCAAAAAGGAAAAGTGGTCATCTTTTATAGCTCTACATGTTGTCAAGTCAGAATCATTATTAGCAATTAGACATTGCCATTGAAGCAAAACAAAGCTCATGGTAAGACCTTTGCAACAAATGGTAAAGGAACGAATGAATGCAAAAAACATGCCCAAAGCACAAGTGCGTGAGATGACCATATCACTGAACATGGCATCCACACATAAAGCTTTCTTAAGGCACATGGAAGAACAAAGCATCATGCAATGAAAATCAAAAGCCTTTCCACCTTTAGCCCACATGTTTGTAAATCAAACCTAACCACCTAAGGGTAGTTATGAAAGCACTAGGGGAGGATTTGATCTTGTAATACCCACATCTGACCACCTTAAGTAACAAGGCATGCACTAAGGGGAGGTGATGGATTTGTAGCTCACATCTAACCACCTTGTAGTAGCCAATGGATCATGGCACTAAGGGGAGGTGTTGATGAATATGGCGCCACTGAGCACATGATTAGAGGCTAAGGTATGGTACAGGAATGTATTAAAGTAGCCACCCTAGTATGTGGACTACATGATTTGAGGATGTGGATCAAGGACATCCACAAGGAGAATGTGGATCAAAGGATCCCACAAGTGTTGACTATTCTAAAGGCTCTCTCTATATAAGAAGCCTTCTTGTATTGTTGAAGAGGAAGCATACCTATTTTGTAAAAGTATTGGGTAAGGTGTTGGTCCTAAGATATTTCCATTCTTTCTCACAATTTATTTCTAAATTTCATAAAGCAATAATATAGAGATTTACCTTTACCTTGTGCTCAGGTTGTGCTATCAAATATTGTAGGTTTTCCTAGGACATGGCAAAGTTGAATGATATGTTTCATGTCACCAAGAAAATGACCCCTTGTGTGAATTACTCTCCCAAAGTATTCTATTCCGCAATACTTGCATTGCCACTCTATAAAATTACATAAGTTGTTTATGAAGTCCCTCTTTAGGCCATGTGACTTATGTGTCTCCCCTACCACATGAAGAGCCTCTCTAAGAGGAGTTAAGGCCTTCATGAATGCTTTAATTGAAACCTCATTGGAACTCTCATGGGTTTCATTTAATAGTGGTTTGGTGCCTACTTGATGTTTCAACACATGCAAGGCATCTCTGCCTATCAATTACAGTTAAAGAAAAGCACTCTAATATTTGCAACCTAGACCTAAGGAAAAGAAGCAAGATCACTTTAAAATTAAGGCTCTACTCTCATAATCAAGTTAGTATGAAAATTGATGGTGATAATATTCACATTATCTGTTAAAACATGCGTTCCTCAAGATCTATGGAGTGCTTTGAGGTGGATGGAACCTATGTGGAAACATGATGGGTGAAGCAATGTGACAATACATTCACTATATTGGGAAAGGTAGAAAGATGGATGCTCATAGAATCCCTATAGAGCGAAGATTGCTACTTTTGAAAAGTGTAGGAGAGCTCTTATTGGATACTTAATGTATTTGAAAATACTGGATTTATTGGATATTTAAAAAGGGTAGGAGAGCTCTTATTGGATATGTTAATGGACTTACAAATAGCGAATCAAAGATTAAAATCTACCGAAAGGGAAGATGGAAATAAGTGACTTGGTGCAACAAAGATTATTGCAAGCCTCAAGGACCTATAGAGAAGATGATTCTTTATAAGTAAATTATCAATCCAATGTTGGCTTATGTGAGTAGAAATTAATACAAGAGAACATCTCAACGCTCAAAAGACAAACAATTTGCAGGATGTAAGTGAGCTCTCATGGCCTAGAGATCAAGATTGGAGATGGAGGGATGATAGTGGAGAGGACAAAATCTATAGGGTATGTGATAGTAGTAAGAAAATGGAAGATGAAAAACCTACGTTACTTTTATGTATCAAATATGAGAACATTAGAGCTCTCCGTAACTTATAACCAAAAAATGTTCAAAATCTTTTTTACCAATGAGCCAAGCAAGTAGGGAGTTTTTTGAAAAGTGACTCGAGCACAAGGAAAAGTTGTTGGATAAACTATATATTGTTACCACATACGAAGCTTTCTTTAGCATATCCTAGTCACATGTACATATAGTTGTAGTTGACATTATACTAATGCACTTTTTTGAAATCCTATATATCCTATTGCATCTCCAATGTAAAATTTTCCTTTCTCCTGCCCCCCCTTCTCTCTCTCTCTCTCTCTCTCTCTCTCTCTCTCTCTCTCTCTCTCTCTCTCTCTCTCTCTCTCTCTCTGCCCTCCCTCCCTCCCCCCCACCCCCCCCCTCTCTCTCTCTCTCTCTCTCTCTCCCCCCCACTCAAGCATGCGTGCACACACACACACTCACACGCACACGCACACGCACACACACACATGCACATGCATGTGCACATGCACACACACACACACACACACACACACAGGTTTATAATACAAAGTCAAGGGCATGTAAAACCAAAGTGGAGGGAAAGGGAAATATTTTTGTGAGGAACAAATAAAAAGAGAGGAAACTCCAAACACAAAGGAATCCAAAGTAACTAAATATAGCCAAGTGAATTCAAATGTAATTATATGTACTTGTCATGGTCATGCCTACATCTTAGGCATTTTTCCTTGGTCAAGGTGCTATATCATGGTTGTCAAAAACAACCAACTGTTTCTTTGTCTTCGACAAAGAAATCAAGGTAGTTCAAAAAGGGGAGCAAGCACTAAGCAAGCCACAAAATGCTCACACAACTTTGTGCAAAGGCTAATACATGGGAGTTGTGCTTGTGATAATAGAAATATTTGTCCAATGACTTGTCATGACTCATGTGAATCTTGTTAGCTCATGATGAGAGTCAAAAAGTGCAATTGCAATGCAAACTTCAATAAAATCACATTGAAAACTATTTTGGGTGCCTTAAATGTTATATGTCCATAGTTCGTGTTCGGGTGAATTAATAGATGCAAAATGTCAGTATACATATATTTAATAGTGCAATAGGATAAGATGCAACATTTTCAATTATGGTATTCAACAATGGTGCAATACATAGCTGGAACTAACTGATGAGGCCAAAAAATCCATTATATTACATTATCAGTATAAAATTACATTAAAAATTGTCACGTTTTTTAGTACAAATTTTCAATACAATTGTTCAGCTACATATTGGGTTTAGACTTCTCTACAAGCTTTGGTGCAACATCCATCTCTTTGATGGGGCCACATGGCTAGTTTTCCCATGGTCTGTTCCCCATGGTCTAAAATGTTGCACAGAATTTCCATTACTGCTTGTGGTGTCCTTCTCTCTCCATAGGATTATTGGCCATCATCTTCCCAACAATGTTCCTCTTTATTAACCTTAGAAGTTGGGTTGTTTTTTACACTACAAATATCATCTTTGAAACAAGAATGGGCACTAGGTAACTAGAGTGCAAGGATCCTTCTTACTAAGGAGAAGGAGGAACAATCCAACTAGTTTCTAATATATTTATACCATATTCACTTGGGGTTTTGCCATTAGCCATGATAGCTTACTTTAGCTCCTGAAGAGCTTCTAAATTGTAAAATTCTTCCATAGCCTTAGATCTTCAATTTAGTCCTCATTGACTCCCTATTTGGAACTAGTATTGTGGATAGTAGGTTTAAAAGTGTAGGAGGATAACTTGCATGTCCTCTTATGCCTAGGAAGTTAGGGCTACTGATTGAGTTTTTACTAATTAGGTTTATGGTTTCATGAATAGGTCTATCAGCCTTACAACCTCAATCTCTAGGCTTTCAAGGCCCATTCTTTGAGCTCTTATTCTAGCTACATTTTAGTAGAGGAAATCCTTCAAGAAACGTATCGAGAATTCAATGCACCTATTATCACAAATTTGGCCATTATGAAAGAGGTTGCAGAAAGAAACTACTTGATCAAAGTCATCAATGCAAGTCCAATAGAGAAAAATGTTAAGGAAGAGGAAATTCTCAAAGACAAAACCATAGTCATAATTTAAGGAAGAGGAAATTCTAAAAGACAAAACCATAGTCATAATGTAAGAATCTCTTTTCAAATGGACAAATTATAGATTTATCTTTAATGGAAATGGATGCATAATTAGGGACAAATTCAAAGGATATCAATTTATTGGAAAATCAATTTTAAAAAGTATATTATTCAAAATCTCATAGCATTATAACCATATCACCATGCAATATTAATAGATTATCAACCAATGTAACTTTTGGATGTATGGCATAAAAGGCATGGAGATGTCAACTTCATGAGTTTGACACAACTCAAACATTAAAATATGGTCATTGGTGATTGTATTTCCAAGACTTGCATTTTTGGAAAATTTTGTGAAGCTTTTGTTTCAAAGAGCAAGCTCGAACCAACTTTGGTAGAAGCACAACTAGTGCAAGAGGTACTCTTAACTCGATACACTCCTATGTATGTAACTATGCACAAACCAAAAGTGTGAAAAGGATCATTTTCTTATGTAACGCTAGTTGATGGCTATAGTGGATATTGTTGGGTCTACTTTTTGAAATCAAAATTAGAAGTCTTTGACAAACTTAGAGAATTTAAAACCATTATAGAAAACCAAATAGGTAGGAAAACCAACAACCTTTGATTAGATAGAGGAGGTGAATGTATATCTATTATAGGATTTCTAAATTTTTGCAAGGATCATGGAATCAGAAGATAATTTAGTTGTCCTAACAGACCACAACAAAATGCGATTACAAAAAGAAATAGCAAAACATAGCAGACAGTGGTGGAGCAATGCTTAATGAAAAACATATGTAAACTCGGTACTGGTTAGAAGCCATCAATACAACCAATTATTTGTTGAGAAAAGGCTACCTACAAAGCTTATAGAAGCCAAGACACCATTCAAAACATTAATTGGTCATCACGAGCAAAATAATTGGGCACCTTAGAGTTTTTGGATGCATGTAGATACATGACCATAGAAGGAAACCTGATGCAAAATGAAGAAAATTCATTATGGTTGGATACAATGAACAAGAAACTCTTATAAGCTACATAATGAATTCCAAATGAAAATCATAACATCCAAAGATGTAGCATTTAATGAGGATTCTAAGTTGCAAACATCCACATCACAAGAAATGATAGTATATAAACAAAGGATAATATCAAAGAGCTGCTAGAACAACTAGAAGAACAACAAGAAGGGAGAAGATCAAGCAAAGAAAGGAATACATCCAAATCACAAGAAATGATAGTCCAAACAAAAGGAGATAGTGCTACTAGAACAACCAGAAGAATAACAAGACCTAAGAAGAATTTCAACATGAAAACTATAATTTCAATAGATGTCAATATTTAATGAGACTTAAAAAGGGGAAAACATCCACATTACAATAAATAATACTATAAATTTCTAAAGGCATCTCTGAATAAAATATGTGTTTGTGGTAGCTATGCCATAGCCTCGCCATTCCTCCTCATCCACACTATACTTGAGCACCTACTTGCCTCTCTCTTTTCCCCCTAGTTCTCTTTTGCTAGGTCTTGCCCATTGGCATCAATTTTTTATTTGAAGCAGTCCCTCTCCCTTTTTCCAATTAGCCCTACGAACAATGGAGGGCATGTTGCCCCTGATTTTTGGGAGCCAGTTTTATAAAGCCACATCCTATAGTAGCTATGCCTTGTTTCATGCCTCTTTATTTGGGGGTTCCTTCCTACCAAAAATAATTTTGGTCTTCTCTTCTCACATCAATCAATGTTTCAAGCATCTTGAGTTTGCCCCCTTGGTGTGTGTGTGTGTGTGTGTGTGTGTGTGTGTGTGTGTGTGTGTGCCAAGTTGGAGGAAAGCTAGTCAAAACTCATCACACTTTAGCAAAGCCAAGGAACCCTACTTCATAGGTTTTGGGGCAAGGATTCATGCTCTATGTCTTCTTTTATCTATTTTTTTTTTCCATTGAACCTATAGGAGATTTAGAATTGACCTTTATCTCCCCTCATATGTGGGGTTGTGAGAGCCTATAGTTCAATGGTTTCTCTTTGCCTCTGTTGTATTGTTTGGGTTTTTTGGTGGACGTTTGGGATGGAGATTAATATCCCACCTTTGCTTTTTGGAGGGTTCTTTGTGGAGGGTTTTGGGATTGATATTACTCTCCCACCTCCATTGTAATATGTACTATGTCATTTTGAATGGAATATATTATTGTTTCTTGGTAAATGATAGTACACATAGGAGAAGATACTGAAGACCTACCCAAAGAACTAGAAGAACAACAAGAAATTAGAAGATCAAGTAGAGAAAGGAAACAACCAGCAAGTTTAACTTATATTCAACATGAAACCACAAACTATGCTCTTACGAGACAATAATCATGGAAACTAAAGAGCCTGTATATTTTGAAAATGTAGTTTAATAGCTAGAATGGCAAAAAGAATGAATGAAGAAATGGATATACTATATTTAAAAAAACACTTAGGCATCATGTAAATTGTTTGGGTTTTTTAGTGAAGGTTTGCAATGGAGATTAATCTCCCAGCTTTATTTTTTGGGGGTTCTTTGTGGATGTCTTTAGGTTTGAGATTACTCTCTCACCTCCATTTTAATCTAAACTATGTCATTTTCAATGTAATATATTATTGTTTCTTTGGTAAATGATAGTACAAATAAAAGAGGATCTTGAAGAGCTACCAGAAGAACTAGAAGAACGATAAGAACAATAATAAATTAGAATATCAGGTAGAGAAAGGAAACAACCAACAAATTTAACGTATATTTAGCAAGTGAAAGAAATCCAATTCAAAACCACAAACTATGCTCTTATGACAACAATCATGCAAACTAAAGAGCCGTAGATTTTGAAACTGCAGTTTAATCTAGAATGGCAAAAAGAATGAGCAAAGAAATGGATGCATTCTATATAAAAAATACTTTGGAAATATGTAATTTTCTACTAGGAAAGAAGGCAATTGCAAATATATGAGTGTAAAAAGTTAAGTACAATCCAAATGGTAGCATTGAGAGACATAAAACAAGACTTGTTGAAAAAAGAATATCAAGAAGTTGGTATATAGTAGAATTGAAAAATATTTTGCTAATCTTGGATACAAACAGTCTTATGTAGATCATACATTCTACTACAAATTTCAAGGGAAAGATATCACCATTTCACTATTATATGTAGATGATCTAATAGTCGAAGGGCATAGTGAAACATTCATTATAGAGTTGATTCAAGAGATTTGTTTTTAGAGTTTGAAATGAAAGAACTTGGACTCATGCATTATTGCCTTGGCGTAGAATTTTAGAGAGATTTAGAAGCACCTTCATGAGTTAGTATAAATATGTGGATAGTTTACTCTCATATGGAAGGATGCAAGCTGCAGCTACTCCTATGGAACAGAATTTGAGATTGACAAAAGAAGAAGAAAAGCCTAAAGTCAATGACAGACACTATAGACCACTCATTGGTTCATTGATCTATCATATAGTCACTAGGCCAAATATTTGTCATGAAGTCAACGCTCTAGCTTATGTCCAATCCATAATAAACACATTGGAATGTTTCAAAACGAGTGTTGAGATACATCAAAGGTACACAATAGTTTGGAATAGACATAGAACAGGCCATACACAATAGTTTGGAATAGATACAGAGGAAGCCATATACGATTGCAAGTATATTGTGATAGTGATTATGCTCATGATCATGAAACAAAAAGATCAACACAATGATATTCATCTTTCTTAGTGCATAGTGGTATTTCTTGGTTATCAAACCAAAAAAAAGAAAAATAGTCCTCAACACAAGCATAAGATTTTTTCTTAGCACATGGTGCTATGTCCTAGTTATCAAACAACCGACATTTTTTGGTCCTCAACATAAGCAAATTATATAGAGGTCTCACAATCGGTGTATGTGAAGCTATATGGATCAAAAAAATCTTTTCAAAAATAGATTAATTTGATGAAACAAAGCTAGCTACCATATATAGTCAGTCAACTCAAGCCTTGGAAAAGGATCTAATATATCATTCAAGGACAAATCATATTGATGCTAGAGGATGTTTAATCCTTGAAAAAGTACTCAACAGGGATATATCACATTGTGACCTAGTAGAAGCAAATATAATGTTGCAAACATTTTTACTAAACCACTTGGAAAAGTGCTTTTTGAGAAAACCGATAGGCTCTTGGTTTAACTCCAAGAAGGAAATTCCCATTTAAGGGACGTGATAGAGAAATAAAGATCAATCCTTCTCCAAAATCTACACTCGTCATCTTGAGGGAATGCATAATTCATGAGGTTGATCAATGAAAGGTCAATGATGCACCCTTTGCATTGCTCTTGTATTAGGAGTGATGGTGGATCTTCTTGATCTTAGCAAACATTTAGGTCTCCAATAGCTCGATAAACTCCTTTGTTCTTTTATAGATCACATTTACTTCCTATTCAAGTTCCTTCTCTATTGTTTCATTTCATCTTCAATGGTGAACATCTAACATTGCTACAACAACTATGGGGCGTTTCTCTTTATTTCCAAGTGAGTTCTTGCTCTGTTCTTTTATGGATCATGTTTGCTTCGTGTTCAAGTACACATACAAAGTCATATAATATCTCATTGCTTGTTTTCCATGCTTTTGTGCTTAATGCATCATTCTTGAGCTATGTATGAGAACAAGGGTGGTGCACCAGACACAAAAGGTAGAGAACAAGCGATAGGTATTATAGGATACATCTACATTTATGATGCATCAACACTCTAGAAAAGTATTTAGTCATGTAAAGTGTGTTTCAATTTATATTACATGAGCTTTCCAGTTACGTTACATTTATGTTTATATTTACATTCAATGCCTCCATTTATGCTACATTACGTTTCCTCTCTCACCAATTCAAGTCTAGTCATACCAACAAGGACTAGGGTGTTGATCCCAAGATGGCAAATCATTAGGCAGATTGCATGATCATACATACCAACAAGAGGCACCGAGATTCACATGGGTGGAGAACCCAACCCCTGGTTCGATATAAAGGCCACAGAGAGGGAATAGCCAATCACCACTCAAAAAACATGGGCAACCCCTCGTGATGGATTTTCTCCTACATCCCCAATGGCCCCTTCTCCAAGCATCTATAGATAAGCCGATCAGGTCTAGTACCATCTATCATGCTAACTAAGTCATGGGATGTATGTGTTGCCCTGGTTCACCATCCTACAACACTCAAATACCATAGCCATGACTAGAGGATAGTGAGCCAATATGTGTATCTTTGGAAAGGCACTGTTGACCCCCCATGGGTGTATCTACACTAGGATTTTGGTTCCTCCGAGATCTCTAGCCGATATGTAGGATAGTGAGCCGATATGTGTCTCTTTAGAAAGGCATTGTTGACCTCCCACGGTATCTACACTAGGATTTTGGTTCCTCCTAGATCTCTAGCTCCCATTGGACCTCTGGCTACTTGTGCCAAAGGTCTGGTGGCAGAATAACTTTGCAATGAATGATTGGACCCATTGGGACTCTAGTTCCTATTGTCACAAGGTTTGGTGGCAAAATCAGTTTGTAGATGATCAATCTCAAGCAAGCATTTGAGTAGATTCCATCCTTCCCCCAAAATAATTTGGTAGGACATACATGCACATGCATATGCAAACAAGCCACGATGTTTCATGGGAAAATCCATGTTCATTTGATCAGTCACCTTACCAAGTCACATAGCACCAACCAAGTATCAAACTTAATCCCCATACTAGCTTACTCTTGTGTGCATTGTTATAATGTAGTCGAGTGTGTAGTGCAACTGCTTGAGCATTGTTGTAATGTAGCCATTTGGCTACACATAATTGAAGGAAACTATTCAAGAAAATTCTCTCTCTCTCTCTCTCTCTCTCTCTCTCTCTCTCTCTCTCTCTCTCTCTCCTCCCTCCCTCCCTCCCCCTCCCCCCCCTCTCTCTCTCTCTCTTTCTCTTTCTCTCTTTCTATGGTCAAAACTCGTGGTTAAGCAAAAATTATCAAATTATAAACATGCAAAAATTATCAAATTGTCAAATCATAAACGTTTGACAAATCAACTATGTTCTAAGCACTGACAAACTAGCATTAACTCAATATTCACAAAATTTGACTCTGATTTAGTACATGCAAACTTCGATGCTAGTAAGAAGTATCTATATTTAGATTACAAAACTATAGATATTGTTTGATACCAAGCTACATGCCACTATTCAATTTCTTCATTGAGTCTATGTGCAAGTGGAGCTTACCACGCTTTGATCTCATTACATCAACCTCAAGTTGAAGGATCGTCAATTTTTCATCCATCTCCTTCATTTGTGCAATTGATTGGCATTTTCTACAAGCAGTGTGAGTTGGTAAACAAAGTTATTTTCTCCTCTAACTTGATCAGCACCCATCGACTTGCGGGTCATATTGTGATGCCTTCAAACTCACTAAATTGGCCTCTGTCTACTACTACCAATCATCCATGATCTCCCCCAATTGCTCATAAAACTCATAGTTTCCCCTAACCACCTAGTTGTGCTCTTTTCTTTCATGGAGCAGCACTTGGGGTGGAACCGAGTATGTCACAATATGTTATACTATCCAAGCAGCTTCCAAGCTGATCTCCCTAAACTACCACCAATTGGCAAGATAACATCCCAAGGCATAAGATTTTTTAAATGAAACTAAGGATTTATACCCTCACTTGGGATAACATGTCTAGATATCAGAAGAAAAGTCCACTTCATGTGCATGGTTAGCAAGGCACTTGCATTCATTAGGTGACTCATCTACATTGCATCAAAGTATTCCTAGCACTTAGTGACATTAGTATGTAGAGATTCCTGAGAGCTACTCTGGTGGTCGGATCAATGGGAACATGTGTCCTAAAAAGTAGGATGCTATGGAATAGTCATTGGCCTAGGAGGGATCATTGTTATTGAGACATCTAGCATGGTAGGGGAAACATTCAAATGGGGTAGATCTTTGGTGATAGCCTTGCCCTTTGGGCTCGGTGTGCTAACATTGCCTTGGGCCTCATTTTCTCTTACTTGCTCTATGTGGCTGCCCATCTGATCGATACCCATTTCATCCCTTGAGCATCTATGGTAGTTCCGTATCTATGCCTAAACTTTACACTAACCAAACAACTCGACACCTAATATGGATTCACTTAGATCCCATTTAACAATTTGAGAATCACATGTCCTAACTCGAGAATCTAGTGTCCTGATAGCATGGGAATCACTTGTGCTAATAGCTTAGGAATCTCTTGTCTTGATAAGTTGAGAGTCACCTATCCTAACAACCAACTAACGAATCAATTATCTTGATAAGGGCTCCTTGGTGCCCCATTTCGATGTGTGCTATGACATATCAGCAGCATATATCCAAAACAGGCTGGGGAAAGCCACTATTTTCCACCCCCATCAATCCCATTTGCCCTTCTATTGGAAGCTGAGTGGGAAACAATTTAGGATCCCTTTGGCTCAAAGTACACTCAAAATAAGGAGTGTTTGGAGACCCATTTAGATGTGCACTGGCACACATCCAAAACGAGCTTCATAGGCCCCAATTTTTCACTTTATTTAATCCCATTGGGTCCTCTAATCATCAATTCCAAGTAGTGAACAATTTAGGTCCAACTGCACTCGAAAAAAGGGCTCTTTAGAGCCCCTTTTGGATGTGTGCCAACACACATTAAAAATGAGCTTTAAGGACCCCCTATTTTCCACCCCCTTTGATCTCATATGGCCCTTTATTCAAGCCCATTTAGATGCAATTGATTGCATAAATTAAATTGAACTAATCTAAATTAAAATAAAAGCAATTGTAATAAATAAAACAATTCAATTAAAAGTAATTTAATCAATAAAATAAATTGGGTTACAAAATATTTTATGAAGGAAAAGAGGCCGATTAATGGTCATACAAAGAAAAAGCAAAACAATTGAATGAACTCCTATTTTAAAAAGGAAGAAAGAAGCCTAAAACTCCTAAGAGAATTAAAAAAGAATAAATGATAACTTTTGAAGGATTCTAGGAAACAATTGAACAAGCCTTGAAGAAATGGAATTTGTGATATGGCCTCCCCTCTAGGGGTAAGGGCCATATCGACATGCATTATACAATATCCAGGATGCCACTGGACAAATATGGCATCTTGATATGGCCCTTGCCCCTAGAGGGGACCCCTCAAGGGCCATATCATCAATTGCATTTTGCTTGGTTACACAAGGAAATACATTTTCCTTGGTACACAAATATATAACTCAAAGAACTAGCATGATGGCTGTCATAGATCTCCTTCTATTTGCCAACATGCTAGTCGTCATAGATCTCCTTCTATTTTCCAAGAGTGTGGTGGTCTCTCCAAGCCAACCTTGAATTTTAATGATCTGCATGGGTACAATGCCTAGTGGCAGGTGGCAAAGCTGCAGCAGTAAAAGGCTGTGCGATGATAAGTGGTCAGGCCAGAGGCTTCACTGCGTGAAGTGGTACAGAGATGCACGATGTAGTGCAGAGCTACCATGTGTCGAGCTTTGTGGTGTTCAAAATAAATAGATTGCATCTCATTATTATGCCAATGTGGCATCATGATGTCATGAAAATTTCTAGCGAGAGTGCAGGTCCGTGCAAAATTCAAAATTTCACCCAAGAGCACATCGCGTTGTGGCCCCAAAATGGTTCTGCAATTGGCTACAGTTGGCCTCTTTGGAGGTGTGCCTTGCTCATGGCTACAGCTATGAGGAGAGTTGTTTTGGTCATAGGTTGCCTTCTGCTGTAAGTGGCAGAGGTCATCTTGGAGTAGGCACAGAGAAGGCTAGATTGTAGCCAAGAGACTAGATCTCTTTCCTACTCTGATTTCTTAGCAAAAAATCTATAAACTATCTCAAGGAACATAATCACTTGAGAAAATTCAAGAGAGAACCTTAACACTACAATGACCATATATCTCTCTCCAGAGCTCGGAAGGACAAGCTTCCTAAATCAAATTGGAGAGGAGAAAGAGCTCTAAACAAAGAGCTGAAGAAGCCATGAAGATGCCTCAAGGAGAGGGCTTGTGCCTCGATAGAGCAAGGGCTTACACCTTGATGAAGCAAGGGCTTTCACTCTCTCTAACGAAAATCTCTCTCAATGGAAGATGCCTCACGCAAGGAAGGCTTGACACTCATGAAGGGAGTGGGAGCACCATGGCTTTGATATATTGATAGAGCGGAAGTGAGAGAGGGAGAGAGAGAGGAGTGCACACGATATAGCTACCTGTACACTAGGTGTATTGAACATGAACATGAAGATATACATGTGAACCCCTTAGGGTTCGGGATAGGGTTAGAATTTTCCCCTATGCCCTATGTAGATGGTGCAATTTACACCATCCTTAACAGATTGGAATGTCTACTTTTAAGAGTTGTCATACACAATGGCAATGTTGCCTTAAACTACACTAAAAATGAGGGATGGTACATTGCTCTAGGCTTATTAGAGCAAATGCGAATCATTGGCAGCCGTGCAAAGAAAGCAGTGGGCTTTATCTTGCATAGAATGTACACACTGCTAGTAGAGGCTAGTTACCTTTACAAAAATTATGAGAAGGTAAGAAGTTATAATGTTTACCCCAAGGATTCTCTCGACCACAAAATGTGCTAATCTTGTAGTTTGCAGTACTGGATCCTATTAATGGAAAGCAAAAGGTTGCAAGCGAGACACCAAAGTTGGACAGAGAGAATGGAGAGGCTATGTCCCCTCAACTATTTGAAGTATGCTTATGTGAGGAAGGTCACAAGCTAGTCTTTGAATGTAAGAAGTTGGGTGATGCGCTTGCTTATGTGGATGCAAAACAATCGCAACATCTTTACAAGTTAGTTGATTGCTTTAAACGTTGCTATTATTGTAATTTAGGATATTTATTGCTTTGCAACACCTGTCTATGCCCAAATGGCTACTTTGGGCATTCACAAAACCCCCTAGATGTTATCATTGACATATTTGCTACTAGTATTGAGGTATTTAGTTGAGAGTCCAAGGCCATCTTGGCATTGAGAAGGATGAGAAATGAAGACCCATCTTATAGATTCACTGATTATGGACTAAGATTTGCAAGATCTCCCTATCCAATTTTTTCAGTGTCATCCCCTCCATCGAATTTCATCCCCCACCCATAAAGCGAGAGTCCCTCTTCTCGTAACATAGTTGAGCATCTAAACTTTTTGGATGATTTTAGTAAATCTACGTGTTTTAGTTACAAAACTTGATCTTTTTTAATTATGAAAATTCAATCCCGGTTAAATTTTAATATTACATTTAATTTTAAAAAAAACTATTGTATCAAATCCTTGACCATCTATGCTCAGGCTGGCCAACACATGGCACGCATGAAATTTTGGGCTTTTTGATGTGGCACAATCTTGCCCATAGTGCATGGTGCTCATGTGCTATTAATAGTCCACTAACTGAGTTCTAAATACATAGTAGACATTCAAGTGAATTTGATCATAGTAGCCTGCTCCCTCATCACTTACAAATTACCCCTGCACCACATCCTTGCTACTCCCAAACCACTAATCCCACACACCTTGTCGCTTATCCAATGGCCCACCCCAAGTAAGAGCAAGCTAATCCCACCCAACTCTTCACTTGTGCAATGGATCACCATACTAATAAAGAGTTGGTTGTGCAATTGCAAGAACTCCACTGCCAATCCTTTGACATCTGCTGTGGGTAAGGACGTGGACACTTGCGACCTATCTAGGGCATATCTTACTCCTTGCCTCAAAACAAAAGATTGATAGTGATATAGAGGAAGAAGGCAAGACTAAGAGAGAGGCATTAGAGGATACAATTGAGGATATGGAGTGCATGATAAGTCACAATGGGTGCACACCACTGCAACTGCCACAAGCCAAAGAAAAGGTTGGCCAAGCCACACCAATAGACACAGGATGCCAAAGCAAAGGGTGACCCAGGCAAGAAGCACACCCCGAAGGCAAAAGCAGAGTGTAGCTAGAACAAGTAGGGCTAGTCTGGGGACTTTATTATTGCATGAGCAGTTTTAGTATCTATGGTTGTATCGGAAGGTTGACCTCCCCTTTAATAAAAGCCTGCACATAATATTTCACAATTTTTCAATTTGTGCATTACCATCTTTTATGTAGCAAGGAGCAATACCTATAGATTTCAAACATATATACTTGCTCGGTCAAGTTTAGCATTCGCAACCGTGTGAATGCAAATTCATAAGTATGAATTAGTGTACCATTGCATAAAACAATGTTTTGATATCTCATTATAGTAAAAGATCAATGCACAAAGTATTTACAAATGACTTTACATCAGTGAATGTGTTGTTACCACATAACTTTGCTCAATGGAAAGTGTAATATAAATCTGTTGTAACCACATGACCATGCATCAACTTACAAATCATCCATTCATCCTATAGATTTCTAACATTTGTACTTGCTTGGTCAAGTTTAGCATTCGCTATAATGTGATAGCAAACTCATTAGTATGAAATCCTATGGTTCTTTGTACAATAATGTTTTGATCTTTGTTTACAATAGAGCATCAACACATATCTATATTAAGATAATCAAAACCAAAAGATGCCCCAATTTGAAATACCTATAGTCTATTTAAATTGCTTTAATTTGTCCATATGTTGGTGCAAAGGATCTCATTTGGCTCAAATCTCCTCGACCTCTAGCTAAAGGACAGACTTATGTGCTTTTGCATTCTTTAGTTTGTCCTTCTTCCCTCAATCGTAAGCATGGCTCGAGTAGATTCTACATCTACGATGGCTCTCTACAAAATTTGATCCGCAATTTTTCGGACTCACGATTGCATCTCTCAAATCTACCAATGCATTTTTCAGCTTGGCATTTTCTTCTACAACAACTTTTTGTTTGGGCAAAAAAAAGTTTTTATATTATGTCTCAAGAGACTGATAATCACATTAAGTTCCAATTACAACTGGTTCCACCAGTACATCTAAGTACTAAGATAATCAAAACCAAAAGATGCCCCAATTTGAAATACCTATGGTCTATTTAAATTGCTTTAATGTGTCTATATGTTGGTGCAAAGGATCTCATTTGGCTCGAATCTCCTCGACCTCTAACAAAAGGATAGACTTATGTGCTTTTGCATTCTTCAGTTTGTCCAAGAGGTCCCTAACCCTTCTTCCCTCAATTGTAAGCATGGCTCGAGTAGATTCTACATCTACGATGGCTCTCTCCGATTTGATCCGCAATTTTTTAGACTCACAATTGCATCTCTCAATTCTGCCAATGCATTTTTCAGCTTGGCATTTTCTTCTACAACTACTACTTTTTTTTTGGGTGAAAAAAAGTTTTTATATTATGTCTCAAGAGACTGATAATCACATAAAGTTCCAATTACAACTAGTTCCACTAGTACATCTGAGTATTAAGATAATCAAAACCAAAAGATGCCCCAATTTGAAATACCTATAATCTATTTAAATTTCTTTAATGTGTCTATACGTTGGTGCAAAGGATCTCATTTGGCGCGAATCTCCTCGACCTCTAACTAAAGGACAGACTTATGTGCTTTTGTATTCTTCAGTTTGTCCAAGAGGTCCCTAACCCTTCTTCCCTCAATCGTAAGCATGGCTCAAGTAGATTCTACATCTACGATGGCTCTCTACAACTTGATCTGCAAATTTTTGGACTCACGATTGCATCTCTCAAATTTGCCAATGCATTTTTCAGCTTGGCATTTTCTTCTACAACTACTTCTTTTCTTTTGGGTGAAAAAAAGTTTTTATATTATGTCTCAAGAGACTGATAATCACATAAAGTTCCAATTACAAGTGGTTCCTCCAGTACATCTAAGAAAACACTAGTACATCTTCCAATGTGGATTGTAGAGGAACTTACAAAAAATCAGTAGAAAGGAAGGCAAATGGGCTATCTACCGAGATGGCAAGGCATTGATCATAGACTTCAAAGTAAAACCAATAGACCCTCAGTCTATAGCTGATGTATGATCTTCATTTGCTCTCTCTACGACTACTTCTTGCTCCTAAAGCCTCTGGCTTCAAATTGTCTGTTCTTGATCCATTATCTTGAACTGCAACTTTATGGAGACACTCAAAATCACGTGCTTGGTCCACTGTCAATTTCAATTACTCCTATTCTAAATGAGCCCGATGGCTTGATAGCACACGTATTGGCCTTTTGTACAAGTAGTCTCATGAGTTGCTCTCTACTTATTGAGGTACCCTTGGAAGATCTCGTTAAATCTCTTGGTGGAGAAACTCAAAATCACATGCTTGTGCCACTGCCAATTTCAATTACTCCTATTGTAAATGAGCCTAATGGCTTGACAGCGCACTTGCTTGCCTTTTGTACAAGCAGTCTTTTGAGTTGCTCTCTACTAATAATTGAGGTACCCTTGGAAGCTCTCCTCAAATGTCTTGGCTTGTCTGATCAATCAGGCTTCCCTTTCTACCAATGTACAAGAACTAGACAAACCTACAATTTAATGGAAATGGTGGAGGATGAATCAAAGTCCACTTGCCATGAGGAATTCAGCACAACCATGCTCTGACTCAGTGGTGAAATGAATTAGAGTCACTACAAGTAAATCCACAATACTTTGAGGAACAGACTACTCTCAAAAGCTTATATAGTTTTGTTAAAATGAAAACTTGACTCATTAGATATATCTCAAGAAACATAAGAGAATTTTCAAAAAACATGCATTCTAATAAACATTTCAAGCTCCAACTTCAAGCCACGCATAACAAACCAAAGTATAGAACATAACCCTTCAATGCATCACTTTAGAGTCCACATGAATCCCTCTAGGATAGCAAGCTGATGAACAACAGACTCGGGCTGGTAGCTCACATCACAGGAAGGAAGTTTTACTTCAACAATGGGCCTTTAAGTTGGCCTCTACCTCTCAAATCACCTCTACCACTTCGGGTGGGGAAACTTGCACATGTGGTTCTGATCAGGGGGCAAAATCAAATCTTCTGGCACTACACTTTCCCATTGCTACATGCTTACCCCATACCCTCAAGACCGAGATCGATTGCCAAGGTCCCTCCAAGATGAATCAGCTGCTTTTTTTCAAATGGACTTCGTTGTTATTCCCTAAAGGCTATATTATCACATCGAGGAAACTCAAAAAGTATACAATTAAAATTTGGATAATAAGGTTAAAGCTTTAGAATTGATTGCATAGATTAAGAGCTTTGTAGCCCTCATAAGGTTAAAAATTTAGAATTGGTTGTGTAGATTAAAGATTTAAAAGTGGTTTCTTGCATATATTAAGAGCTTTGTGCCCCTCATAGAAGAATGCTAGTCCTCTCTCATACACAAATCATATATAGTTAGAAAGAGATGCGAGTTCTTCTAGATTGACTGTTCACATTTTGTGACCTATAACCTTCCATATTCTGCAAGAAGGACTAAGGTTAGTTAGCACCCAAACACACCTGTGGATATATTTTTAAAGCATTGGACCTGGTACAAGACCTTAGCCAACTTTAACTAGGGTGATGGAGGCAGGAGAGGGACTGTTGTGATGGACAAGGCAAAATCATGAATGGAGAGGATGGAAGGGGACTCAAATGGGACAACCCATCTTCGCCTTCCTCTCCCTCCACTTGTGAACCATGCCTACACTGCCAATATCAGGTTCATAGATGGTTATTGGAAAGGCAATAGTGACAGGACTCTAGAGTACCCATATATGATGTTCAACCCTCTACATATTGTGCCTTTTGCTAGGGACAAGGAGATATGAATTTTCTCTACTATCCGTCCCTTCCCTGGCATCTCCATCAAAATGCATGGCCTCCCCCAAGCACATGATTTATACAAAATATATAGAATCTCTAGGTGGAACTAGTAGCAATGTAGGATTCATAAGAGGACAATCTAGGTCCTTTTCTCCAAAAGGACACATTTGTTTAACTGGACAATATCCCCCTTCTTCAAGTCCTCTCCATCTCCATGGCCGAGTAGTACAAGCAACTAGAGGCTTCAAACATTTTATATAGCGCATTGCTACAGGTGATACCACCATGCCTTGAATTCTTTCATAATACATCTTGTCAAGTTCACCATGTCGAAGTTGTTGGCCGAGAGAATTTCAACGTTATTATGCATCTATGTGTTGCACTCACATGGTGTTAAAAGTTTGGTATGATCATGTCAATAGCTCAAGATAGTATACATTTCATGGTTTGGGCACAAATGTTATAGTTTCTTGCATGAACAAGATCTTGCATGCACATTACAATACTTGACACATTACAATAATTGATTAAAATAATATGTTTTTGATTGAGACATTCGATTACGACACTTTTCAAAGATGGGAGTCCAAGGCATGGAATGGAATGGCTAGAGCTAATGTGGTGGTATTAAACAAAAGACAACATCACCAACATTATGGAAGCTTTTTGAAATTTTCATGGGGATACTATTGCTTGTCATGATTGCATTGGGAGCTCTGGAATCAAAACACCAAAAATTGGAAAATATTGACTGCACTTTTGGAGCATGGAGTAAGCACTCATTGCCAAAAATCCACCAATGCATCCAGACAAGCAAAATGTCAAAAGACCCTTTAATGCAAAACAATGGGGAGTTTCTTTAGACAATGATGGGAGAAGGCTCATGGTTTACTGTATAGTGTTGGGTACCTTCTTGATCTAAAGTGGTAGAATATGAACCTTGAAGACACATTTATGCCTTGAACATAAGATGGTGCAAGCATATTGTCCACAAGATGTTACATTTACTTAGTATTGTAATGAGCTGGCTAGGTATCTACTATTGATGCAAGGATAGTTTATTTGCAATATCTCAAGGAATCTAGCATTGCGGTCATACTCCTTGATAGTGGCCATTAGATGACTGGTTGTAAGCATCCTCTAGAATTTAAAACCATAGAATCTACCAAATGTAGAATAACAACAAAATGTGGAGGAATCTCAAAGCTCTTGCCCTAGAAATTTGGTGATGGATGAACTATGGGTCACATAACTAGTTTGAACAGCAGCAATAAGACTGGATTGGTATGAGAAATCCAAAAAAACCATTTTGCCTGCTACTACCGGATCATTGTTTAGAAAGCAAAATTTTCCCCTAGATTGCTCCACTATCCTCTAACTTACATGAAATGCTAGATGGTTCTACCGATTTGACAATCAAATGAAGATAACACACAACAATACAAGAGAGAACCATGCTACCTCTAGGAGATACAATTGTAGATACAAACCATCACCAGAATAGAAGCGATAGTCCAAAGCATTGAAACAATGACTCTTCTTCTGATTTGCACAGAGTAATCCTCCTCTAGAAACCATGAAATTAAATAGAAGCCTCATAAACAATGACTCTTCTCAAGAAATGTGATTTGCACAGAGTGATCCTCCTCTAGAACCCATTTGATTAAATAGAAGTCTCATAAACAATCCTTTTACTAATACTAGTTGTCATAAATCATCATGATTGAATGGTAGCCTTGTTGAAAGATATTTCTTACTTTGCTACTATTAAGACTTGAACCAAGAGTATCATAGAATCCCAAGCATCAAAATTGCAATCCCATTAGGAATTAACCCCAAGGAAGATAAGTGACCAATAGCAAATGAAAATTGACTAATGACTACAATTGAAAATGTAGAGTAAGAGGCAGAAGAGACATCACCTAAGATTTGATACCATGTTGAAACCAAATGGGAGAGTGCTCAAGGAGGGAAGGAGCTCACGAGAGGAGAGGGAAATGGAGAACCACACATTTGAGTAAACACATCAAGACTATGTTGGCTATAACCTTCATCAAAGGAAGACTAGAGTGATCCACACCATATAGGGGGATGAGCACCCATTAAATGGAAACCAAGTCCTCATCACCTAATCAAAACCCCATCCAATATCTACATCCACTAATCACATGGATGTGGACTTACAACCCTCTAATTCACCTTAATGTACAAATCTCAACATCAATAAAGCTATTTGTTACAACTCTGTATATTGTTCATGACGATTTGCACAACTTTGTCTAGGCCTATCTCTCTTACGGTTTTTGCCAAAATACTTGCTACATAAACCTAAGAGTTTTAAAACTTTTTCAACCAATGGACTTATGAAAGGGCCCTCATCTTGATGATACTATCATCACATTAGATAGACTTATAAAGGGCCTCTCCTCTCGATGATACAATCATCACATTCAATAACAAGAATTTTTAAAAATTTGTCCATCTATCAAAGACAGTTGTGCATCCTATGTTATGAAAGAGATGAAAAATATGGTGATTGATGTGATCTTTTTGGTCAGCTTATTCTTTGTCTAGTACAGTTGTCTATAAGGCATTATAAATAGGGTATTTGAAACCTACAACATACCAAGCGATGCGATTCCATGCATTACATATCCACATTATCAACCATATTTAATTGATAACCAGAACACAAAATTCGTTGACCAACAATGTATTCAAATCTTGGATCCGAATATAGTCTTAATTGATGGTTTCCTCATGCTCTAACTTCCACTTCCACTTCCAATAGTATGCAATGTCAATATAGTTTCTTTATTCCTTGATTCAGGTGTACTTGCAGTAACCCCACTAGAATGGGGTTGGATAGCCTTACTATTTGTGCGAGGTGGCATGATTCAAGTCTAAGATTTTGTTGGAATGATGGGAGATGTGACATTGGAACTATTGCTCATACCTTCCCGAATTGTTCTTTTTTAGCTTTTTATATTTTCCTCTAATTTATATTTTATTATCGAGTGACTAAAGCTGACCTTTGGAGCATGGGAAAGTAAAATAGATTTAGTTGCAAAACCAAGTACGTCACCCCTTATATGAGGGGCACCTCTAGATTCTCCTCATGAAAAAGTTTGCGTCTCTATTCAACATAGTCACACAAGCTGATTACAAACTCCCATTTTGGGCCAATAGACTTATGTTTTCCTCCCCCTACGATTTTTATGCTCTTCTTTGTGATACTCAAGAAGCCTCAACAAATTCTCTAGCTATATCTTGACAAAGACTCTCATAAGAATTATGTAAGGAGGGTGTTGCATCCACTTGTGATTGTGGAGCTTCGTTTTGATTTGCATTAGTATTAACAATTCTACTGATAGGCTCATCACCAACCACATTGCGCATAGTATGAATGAGTGAGGCCTTTCAGTTTCTTTCCACATTTGTAACTTGCCTCCTACTTGAAGCTCATTTCATTAGCTACCAATGGTTCTCTTGTTGTACTTCTAGTGCCTACTTCACGATTTCTTATCTCTATCCTTAATAGCTTTTTAAACAAAAATCCTTGAAGCATAGACAGATATCAATCCAATCCATCTAGATACCAAGGATTTTGTTAATGGTTTCACATTTGCATTATTAACTCATCATTCATGAACATCATATTCATTCCAAAAATGCATGAAAATGACATGATCACATCAATAACCTAAAAATTTCATCTATGAATCGGATGAATATACCAAGTAAGAGGAATTATCCCAATGGTAATATCCATGATACCAGTGGTACAAGTCCATAAACTAATAAGACTTCTGATAAAACTGACAATAAATGTATGATTACCATCGGTATACATAGTAATGCTGTTAATATTAGAAAATGTATCAATGGTACTTTTTATTAGCTTCCTCCTCCATTTTCGCATATAGAAAGCTTGCAGAGCTACAGTCACCCTTTATTTAACAAGATTGTAGTCCATGGCTCCTACAAGTAATATGATGGGGTAAGGTAGACCACAATTGAACTGGCCGAGTAGTCTAATATCTATTGTATTGAGGAAAGGCTCAACCACAACAACAAGACAATGAATGGTAAGAGGCTTGTGTGAGTTACCAATATTTGTAAGAGGGGGGTTTTTCATAGTTTTTGGATTGGAATCTTGCCTTTATATTCGTGTGAGGTACGGATTGTATGTGAAGAGATTGTGTTGATATGCCTATGCTTTTTTCCTTTTTGTCTAAAAAGTTGTAGACTTTCCCCTAACAGGAGATGCTACATAAGCTAAGGTAAAATAACCAAGCAAAGAGGCAGTAGAGATGTGGTACAATTTGATACATATTAAAAAAGCATTCTCAAGTTTCAACTAGTAGGATTAGAGCAAGAGTTTGTACTTTGTTGATGACAATGCTTAATAACTGATTTGGAACCATTTGAGCTCAATTGCATACGACATTGCAAGCCCATTCCCGTGTCCGGTATGGTAACTCATATATCTTTGTGCTCTCTGATTATGTTACTCAAGTAATACTGTAGCATGGTTTTTCAAAATGCATCCTCTCTGACTAGGGATCGAATTTCAAATCAAATTATTGCAATTATGGCAAATAAGCTAAACATAAAGCAACAATTTACAAGCCCACTTCACCCTGATTGTAATGGGCTGACGGAAAGACTAAATTAAATTAATGTTTGCAATGTATGTTGATCCTCAACACAAAAATTAGGATGTTTCTTTAATGTATGTAGTTGAAACTTATAATACGGCATTGCAAGAATCTACATAGATCAACCCTTTCGAGTCCTTGTTTGGGAAGCCACCACAATTTCCAACAGAGATAGGTCTAATTCAAATCCAAGACGTCAAGAATCGGGATGCTATTCAATGGTCAAGATTTTTACAAGAAGCTCTACAATTTAATTGGCACAATCCAACGGCACGCCTTAAAAAGCTCGCGCACGGCTACGAAATACTACAACAATAGACATGCTTTCACACAGTTCAAGCTAGGTGATTTGGTGATGTTTAATTTCCCTACAAGTAAAGTGGGAGTGGCTGAGAAGTTTTAACCCAAATGGGTAGGGCCATATAAGTGTCGACAGAATGACGAATGCTCTCAGCAAATGTGCTCCAACAAAGAAGGCGAAGACAACTGCTCATATATCCCGAATGAACACTTTTCATGCACGCGAACAGTTGTATCTTCATGGGGAAAGTAGACGTGACGTGGAAGACACGTGGATTTTAATTGGACTGATGTATCCGAATGTAAATGATGCCTATGAACGGTTGATCACACGATTGATGGCAATTGTCGTGTTTGATCAATAAGAGACGTTTCAATACTCACACAACACACTTTTGCATTCTCAATCACTATCAATCAATTTCTCTTTTCTCTGCCTATTCTCTCTTAGTCGCTTGTCACATTCACATGTTACAATATGCAGCTCAGAAATAGACGTGTGGGTTGTTTATGTCTCTTTTTACCTTAACATCAAAATCCTTGCAGAGGATTATGTTACGATGTTAATTGGTTGGAGCGGAGATATAACATTTGTAGAGAAGAGTACAAGAATGAGTAAGCACTTCATAGACAATGAGCAAAAGCTATTCTAAGTGTAAGGGACCAAGAGCTGAGAAAGTTGTAGACATTCTGGGACGAGCCACCCATGCCAATGTAGGATCGCTAAGACCCAAGATGCCATAAATCCTCCACACTAGTTTTGTCAATTCTCTAGGACTGGAGTGCCCCTCAGAGTTCCATTCCTACACAAGTTCACGACTAGCCCTACCCGACCTCATATTCGATCAAGCGGGTCACTCCAAATGGAGTCTAAGCGAGGCAACAAGGATTTGTTAGAATTATTATTATAATTTAGCAGTGACCAATGTAATGTAATAAGTAGGTTAGGGGCACTTTTCCCTCATTTAGAGGTTTTTTCCCCTAAACACAGTTAGTTCACTAACTACGGTTAGTGAAGGATAAGGTTTTGTCATTTAGACAAAACCCATCCCACTTGTTGTATTAGTCACCTCTTCTATTGCAAGCACTACGTTCAGCTCTCTTGCTCTCACACTCTCTTTTCTAACATTTGGTATCACAACCCAGGTTCTGCTCTTTTGCTTCCTAGCCCGCAAGCTCCAGCCCCGTACAGTCCATCCGTACAATATGTACGGAGACTGATTCTGTACACCCCGTACACTCGTCATACACCCCGTACAGCTCCTGCACCGCCGTACCTGCGCCGCCATTTTGTACATTCCGTATCGCCGCACATGTGCCATACCTTCGTTGTACGACTGCCGTACAACAGTACGATCATCTGTACTGTCTGCATTTCGCACGTGCGAACCGTACATCTTGTACGTCGTCCATACCATCGATGAGCTCGTCAGTGTGTCGTACATCCATACACAGGCGTCCGTACACAAACATCCGTACACAGGCATTCCATACTACGTGTCACCATTCCATACCTGACTGCACTGGTTGTCTGTACACTCTGTACAACTACCATCCGTACAGGTTGCTGCAAATCCGTACATAGTACGGATATCCGTACATTTTGCAAGCTCTTGTACTTTTCGTTGGCATCCGCACTTCTGTGCAAGTTTTATTCTAGCAGGTACTCTAGCAGTTGGTTTTTTGGCATGCATTGTTTGGCTTAGATCTTGCACAGAATTTGGGACATTCTATATTTGTGGGCAAACATTGCAGTTGGGTTGCAGGTTGTCCAAGAAATTGGGGCTTTTGCAATTACACTGCAATTTTGCAATGAAATTTGGGGCTTTTACAAGCAGAGTGCAATTTGTGTAACATTTGGGGCTTTCAGACCATTTGCCCTCTTTTGTATGCAATTTCCCACAAGAAATTGGAGCTTTTGCATTTGGGTTGCAATTTTGCAGGTAAAAGGGCATTTTGGAAGTTTGCAAACAGTTTTGGACTCAATATGAGTCAAATTGCAAACTTTTGCCACTTTTTGCAGATTCTATTTACAGATTTTTGGGGCATTGAGCAGAGCAGTGTGGTGCATTTTGAGCCTTTGATAGGCTATGACAGTATTTGTCACTGTGGGCATATTATTCTTTGCAGACTTTACTTGTGCATTTTATATCCCAGGAAGGGATTTCACCTGGTTTGTCTGCTTTATTTTTTCTGAGATTATCTGGTGAAAATGGCTCAGAACAACTCAAATGAGGTGTTCGGGGTTCTCACACAGGAGGATAAGTTGGATGGCACCAACTACTCCTTGTGGAGTTTCATGGTTCGCAATATCTTGGTTGGCAGAAATCTTTGGGATTATGTCAATGGAGATTAAGAAAGACCGGATACGCCTATACCTGTCACTCCTACAGCTGGAGGCAGGGGTAGAGGTACAAATACAGCACAGCTGATTGGAGCAGCCGCTCCAGGAGCTCCCACAGCAGAGCAAAAAAGATGGGACTCTAGAGATGCACAAGCTCTTTCAGTAATTTCTCTTTCTGTCAAGAGGTTCATTATACCTCATATTCCGTCATGCAAGACATCTATGGCAGCTTGGGTAATACTTAAAAGTATGTTTGCAGCAAGAAATTATGCCAGGGTTTCCATTCTGAAGCGAGAACTTTCCCATACACATATGGAGGAGGGAGATTCCATGAATTCTCACCTCACAAAGCTTCAAGATCTCAGGGAACAATTGCTGAACATTGATGAAGTCATTCCGGATTCAGAGATGATCTCCACCACTCTAAACTCTCTTCTTGAATCCTATCTCAGTTTCCACACCTCGCTGAATTTGTCATTGAGGGGGGGCAGCAATCCTCTCTCCTTTCACGAGTTGGTAGGACTTTTATTGTAGGAGGAACAAACACGCAGAAATATGGCAACCCGGGCTGGCGAGCATGCTATGCTCTCCAAGTTCAAGCCCAAGGGTAAAGGGCAGCATAAGCCACATGCCCATCAGCCCACACATCAGCATAAAGCTGATTCTGGACAGCCTTTTATAAGGCACAGGGTGATACAAACAAGCACAAAAAGAAGGGCATCTATCATTATTGCAAGAAGCCAGGTCATTATATTGGAGAGTGCAAGAAGCGCATAGCCAAAGAAAAGAAAAGGGATTCCGGTATGGCTGTATCAGATGCATCAGGTCCACATTGCCATGATGGAGGAGATGTTGCAGCCAACTTGGTTGAAGAGCACTATGCCTTTTTGTCTTGCACTTCAGATTTTTCAGTGGGTAGTTCAGATACTACAGCCACTAATGATGATGACCCATATGCTTTTTTGACTTGCAGTTACGATCCTTCAAAGGATGAATGCTCTTTCAGTGTTGATGAGACACTACATACTTGGTATTTTGATAGTGGTGCTTTAAAGCACATCACTTCAAGAAAAATCTGTTTGTAACTCTGCATTCTTCACCCACCAAGAAGAAGGTAACTTGTGCAAATAATTCTTCTTATTCAGTGTGTGGAGTGGGAGACATTATTCTCACATCCACTGATGGCACAGATTTCAAAATTTCAGAAGTACTCTATGTGCCAGGTATAAAGAAGAATTTGATTTCAGTGTCCTCACTCAATAGAGGAGGATTTCAGGTTGTTTTTTATGATGACAAGTGTGCAGTCAGAGACAAAGAAAATGAATATGCTTTGAGATTGTCTAGCACTTTGTATCGAGGTCTTTTTCAGCTTGATTTATATGAAAAAAGATCCCATCTTGCATTATCAGTTAGCACTCACACTGCTACGATGCAGAATGAGGAGTTATGGCATGCCAGGTATGGGCACATGAGCTATGGCAGCTTAATGACACTTCAGAGGCATGATATGGTTGATGCATTACCTCCTTTGGAGTCGCCTCCTCCTCATGCATGTGAAGGTTGCATTCTTGGTAAAATGCATGGGCTTCCCTTCAAGAAGGATGGTGCAGTGAAAGCTACAAGAAAATTGCAGCTTATTCACAATGATGTCTGCGGTCCCATGAGGACAACTGCTTTTGGGGGTTATCTCTATTTTGTTACATTCATAGATGACTTTACCAACTACACTTGGATCTATGGTCTCAAGGCAAATGTTTATGCATTTCAAACACTTTGTGGCTATAGTTGAGAATGAGACAGGACTCAAGGTGCAGACACTTCGCACACATCGAGGGGGGGAATATATGTCTCATGAATTTGAGACATTTCTGAAAGAATGAGGCATTATGCATCAGCTTACAGTGAGGCTTACACCTCAACAGAATGGCAAAGCTAAGCGGAAGAATCGCACCGCCATGGAAATGGATAGATGCATGCTCACAAGTAAGAAGTTGCCTCACAGGTTTTGGCTGGAAGGCCTCATGTGTGCCAACTATATTTTAAATCGGGCTCCTACAAAGGCTTTGAAGACAATCACTCCCTATGAGGCATGGCATGGGAGAAAGCCTTCAGTGGACCATTTCAAAGTTTTTGGTTGTGTAGCATATGCCCACGTGCCTGTGGAGTTCAGATACAAGTTGTCAGATAAGGCACTAAAATGCATTTTTGTGGGATATATTCACAAAGCAAAGGCTATCGTCTCTACAATCCTGCTACACGCAAGATTTTTGTTAGTAGAGATGTCATATTCTCTGAAAATTCTATACATATAAATGCTGGATTTTAGATTTCGGCCTCTTCAGATGATGTGTTTAAGGAGATGCTTCCTACAGCATTTGGTTCCCCCGCTAAAACTCAAAATTTACAGCAACCTCCGCCAGCTCCACAAGTACAACTTCAGCCCCCAGCTGAATTGGTACAACCTCAGGGTGTGGATGAAGTTGTCAGGCAAGAAATTCAAGAGATAAACGCAGCCAAAACAGCCCCGCATTGGTTGCTTCAGACTCTCAGGGAGAGTAGGCTTGAAGCTCCATTGCCTGGCAGAACTCGTAGTACAGTAAGGCACATGGGGGGAGCTCATTCAGTTGAATCAGCTTATGCAGGTACCCTTCTTGATGAGGAGGAGCCTGAGACATTTGAAGAAGCAAAAGATAATGTGCATTGGATGAATGCCATGCATGATGAGTTGTAGTCCATTCATAAAAATCAGACTTGGGATGTTATGGATTTGCTACCAGGTAAGAATGCCATAGGTACACGATGGGTTTTCAAAGTCAAAAGAAAGCCAGATGGATCCATTGATCGATACAAGGCAAGGCTGGTTGCAAAAGGATATGCTCAGAAAAAAGGCATAGATTATGAGGAGACTTTTGCTCCTACATCCAGGATTACCAACATCAGGTCAGTTATAGCCATGGCTGCAAATTTTAAATGGAATGTTCATCAGTTGGACATTAAAACAACTTTCCTTAATGGAGACTTGTTGGAAGAGGTTTATGTCAAACAACCTCCGGGCTTTGAAATTTCAGAAAATCCACTTCATGTATGCAAGCTAAATAAAGCTTTATATGGGCTGAAACAAGCCCCACGTGCATGGTATGCCAAAATTGATGCCTTTATGACCAGCAAGGGGCTCCACAATAGTCCAACTGAGAGCACCCTCTACATAAAGAAGAATGGGGAGGATATTTTGGTCATCATTCTTTATGTAGATGACATGCTGCTCACCAGATCAAATGAGGAAGTAATTGCAAATTTCAAGGCCCAATTGAAAGCTACATTTGATATGTCAGACTCGGGCTTGTTTTTGGGGATCCAGTTTATTCAAGAGAAACGTGGGATTGTTATGTCTCAGTCCAAGTATGTTCAAAAGCTCTTGGACAGATTCAACATGCATGATTGCAAGCCTATGTCCACTCCCATGGAGCTGGGGCTGACGCTTACAATGCATGATGCGGGTGAATCAATTGATGTCACACTCTATAGTCAGGCTGTTGGATGCCTCATTTATCTCTGCAATACACGACCTGATATTCAATTTTCAGTTTCTCAGGTGAGTAGGTATATGCACAGCCCAAAGATTATGCAAGCTGTAAAACCATCTTTCGTTACTTACAAGGTACAAAGTCTTTTGGCTTGATGTTTCCCACGGGGGGTGACTTGCAGATGCATGCTTACAGTGAGTCAGATTGGGCTGGAGACTATGATACTAGACAGTCCACCAGTGGAAATTGTTTCTTTCTAGGACATGCTTGCATTTCTTGGTTGAGCAAGAAACAATCTACAGTGGCTACCTCCTCATGTGAAGCTGAGTACATGGCAGCTTTCACAACGACAGTTGAATGTGTTTGGCTGCGTCGTTTGTTTGCTGATCTTCATCTTTCATTGGAGGGTCCTTCTCCGATTCTCACTGATAGTCAAAGTGCTATAGCAATGACAAAGAATCCTGTGTTTCATGCTCACACAAAGCACATTGAGGTTCACTATCACTATGTCAAAGAGAAGTTGCATGCAGGAGAGATCAGTATGATCTATGTGTCAACACATGACAATGTTACAAACATCTCTACCAAAGCACTTCCACGTGAAAAGTTTTGAGGCATTTCACAGTGCCCTGAACTTATCTCCTTTTGGTGATTGATCATTTCCTTGTACATGACATTGGCACTGCACGGGGGTGTTAGAATTATTATTATAATTTAGCAGTGACCAATGTAAAGGGGCACTTTTCCCTCATTTAGAGGTTTTTTCCCCTAACCACAATTAGTTCACTAACTACGGTTAGTGAAGAATAAGGTTTTGTCACTTAGACAAAACCCATCCCACTTCTTGTATTAGTCACTTCTTCTATTGCAAGCACTATAGGATAGATGGACGTTTCACCCAACAGGACATTCACGATTCGGCTCCCCCTCTCATCAACAACCTGAGTTCTCTCCAAAGGACAGCGTTTGGGAGACAATCGCTAGCATCACTACTTAAAATATCTAGGCAGCACACAGCAATGGAGGTGCAGCAGACTCAGCCTGCAGCCACCCTCGTCATAACCACAGGGCATGATATCATTTACACCCTACAAGCCTCTTAATACAGAGGGCTCTTCAGAAGACCGAAAGGTAGGAGCATTTCTACAAGGTATGGCCAGCAGGCATTTTCTACACTCGCGGATCAAGGAATCTGCTAGTAGTATATCCCCACCCTGGTTGTTGGCACCTGTTTCCGGATACTCTAGGCAGTGAGCTTGGATCCTGAGAAGCAGGCTGCATAGCAGCCAACTGTCTTTCCTGCAGTCAAGCATCCCATCGACTGCTGATTTGTATCATTTTAGCAAAGTTTTCTAATAGATGGTTCTTTCTCTAAGAGAAAAAAAGGAACAAGTGTAAGCCTATGCCAATGTCCAAGGACAAAAAGCGATTCTGTCAACACATCACATTCATCTCTGGATGAAGATACATGCAAAATTAGCTGTTCTGACAGCTTGCTCCCAATTGAAACTTCCCTCAGCAATGATACACAGATCAAATGAAAGACTTGTGTATGCCTATGCCTCCATTTCATCACTTGTATCTTTGCCATACACATCAACATTGCATTTCCCCATTCGAATGGCTGTAAGCATGGCCTCTCCTGCATCTGGAAAATCTGGGTGCTGCATCAAAGCCATTTCAACGCTCCCTACTAACTCTGGACCAAAGTTTGCATTTTCTTCTGCCTCCTCTTGCAAAAGAGGTAAAACATCCTGGAAGGAACCCCCAAAGCAAAAGGAGTTCTCGCCGTAACAACGTTTTGCTGCATGATACAAAGACGTGCTTTGTAATGCCTCCAAATGCTGTTCATCGCTCCAACCGTCTCTTTCAGATACTTGTTTCATCATTATCCAATCATCTTGATCAGCAGCCCTCAACCAACACGACTCAAGGAGGCTCTTGTTGCTTCTGCGGAATATGTCCCCGGCCCAAGCAAAAACATCAAATGTTCGCAGAACTAGGTCCCTGCTTTCACTCTTGAGGCAAACCTCCACTAGCTGTCTCGGTGTCAAAATGTCATCATCACCAACCAAGCCCAGCTGCTGAGCTTCTACCTGCAAACAATCCAGCACAAGAGCCCAACTGCCGTTTCAGACATAATGAACTGTTCCAACCCCTTCTCCAAAAGTATTGCTACAACAGAAGCTAAAGCGATGCAGGCCACATTCGCATGTAAACCCACCTGGACGTTCAGCATTGCAATGTCTGCATCAATTCTTAATGCTCTCTCCTCTGTTTCTATGTCACCACCTGGAGCAAAATGTTTGCAACACTGTCAGCCAGTTTATGTAGTTGAAAAGTAAAGTATTCCTCCCAGAAAATTACAATTATCTCAGCCAAAATGTAATATAATTTTTTTGTAAAAGAAGAAATAGACATGAAAAAAAGCATCATCAAGCTCCTCTTGCAAAACTGAACGGAGTGTCACCTGCAAGGGCTGAAAGTTTGGCCAGATTTAAAAGCCGCCGCCTGTATTTAAGTTTAAGTCGTCCAAATTTACAGCAAGCTTTCAAATTCCCTTGAGCAGTGTCCACACTAGCAGATACTGCCTCTTCCTTTGATAGGGCCAGCCAATGTAAGGTACTTGATGCAAGGGTAAAACGCTGCATATAAACCTCATGAAGCCAAAGAAGATCCTTATGATTCTGAAGGAATGTTGAAAGCTCTTCTTTGAATTCTTCACCCAAGCGGAGGAGTTTTGCATATTGATGGTTACGGTAGCATTGCTCGAAGACAAAATTACTGAATCTCCCTTCCTTCAATCCCATGCTTTCATGCTACACCCAATAGACATTTTATCTCTCTCTCTCTCTCTCTCTCTCTCTCTCTCTCTCTCTCTCTGAGGCTTGTATGAGTTTTAGCATCTTCATCCCGCAGGAGAAATACTCCCAGAGATACTGAAGCATTGAAGATGGCAGACTGCAAGGATGCTATGACACCGATGGAGGTCGAGAAAAAGTTGAGCATACATGACTCTTCAAATCTGGTAGATGCCAACAGGTATCGACGATTGGTAGGCAGTCTGTTTTATCTAGCCAACAGCAGGCCGGACATCTCCTTTTCCGTTGGGCTGTTGTGTCAATTCTCTGCAAAACCCAGGGAGAATCACTGGAAGGCAGGTCTACGGGTGCTGAGGGATCTGAATGGTACTTGTACAAACGGGATTACATACACCACAGGGATTGAGTTACGCGGATTCTGTGACTTAGATTGGGCAGATAACAGCGCCACCAGGCGTTCAGCTTCAAGGTGCTTGCATCAGGGCACCTATGCTCCAGATCAGCTGCCAACCACTCCCTGATCTTGGTCTCTTCATGCTAATTGCCACCCTCATGGTCGTGCTTCAGGCCTAGACTTAGCAGGCACTTGCTGCTCACATAGGCTGTTCACGCCTGCAATCAGCTGCTCACGCTGATTGACAGGGTGCAAACCATCTCGAGCTGTACATTACAGTCGTGATTGCTCTCTCTTCCAACTGGATATCTCAAATCCCTTGCCTACCTGCTCTAGACTGTACACTGTCTGAACTCATCTACCAAGTAATCCCAGCCCCTCACTTGTGCCATTCAGCAACAAATCCATCAGCTTGTTTCAACAGCTCCTCGGTGGAGTATTTCATTGAGCATCAAATTCCAAAGCTTCTAGCTCCTGGCATTGTAATCGGCTCCCTAAGTCAAAATCTGTTTTTGAAAGGGACCACGATTCCTTAGCAAGCCAAACTTCCACACGATCTTTGCTTGGCAAAAACTTTTACTCTTCGCAACGTTGTACATCAACCACTCTGATATTGATACTTGGTCTCCTACTGCTGAAAGATCAAGCTAACCAAGATACCATCTAGACATCAAAACATGAGAAAATGCATAAGTAATGGAAAGGATTGGTGGTCTAGGACATTGTTGACGCTCCTAGTCTCTCACTCGGCTAACTCAAAAATGCTCGGTTTAATTTTCCAACCCGGTTCTGGCCTCGTGAAGATGCACACTCTTGCAGTCCTAAGATAAGCGTGCTTAGGTGCAGAATAAGTGCCAACAGATAAACACTCTTGCAGTCCTAAGATAAGCGTGCTTAGGTGCAGAATAAGTGCCAACAGGTTGGGGTTAGCTATCGGGGGAGAACCGTATGATGATGAAAGAATACCGAGTTATCACGCACCTCACACTTAGTCAATGAAGCATAACAACAAAGTTGAATAGAAGAGAGTCAATTGCCTATTCATTATCATTGGAGGAGACGGATGAGGTGTTGGAGCTGTTAATACATGTCCAGCTTAGCTTGTACCTACGCCTTCTCCCGTAAGGCCTGCCCTTCTGCAACCGCCTCCCTTAGGCACGCATTATCTTGCTCCAGTGCCTCGACCCGGGCTTGTGCTGCCTAAACATTGTCTTAGTCCTTGTTCATGAGGTCTTTCAAGCATTCTACCTCACACTGCAGATTGTTGTGGTCCGTCTTCAATTTTGTGTACGCATACTGCAGTTGTGCGTGGGCGTGGACCAGGTCATCGTGAACTGCCTGTTTGCCTTCTAACTATTCCTTCAAAGACTTACACTCAGCTGCCAGGTCGCCTTCAGTTCTACGCAGATTGGCCGTTTGTTCTTAAAAGAACCTGGTCACCTCCTCCCGGTACTTAGCCTATAAAAACAAATTATGCTCCAACACCTAAGGAGGGATCTAATGGTTCGCCAAGTAGTTAAGGGTCTGCGCTGTGTGGACCATGTTCTCTCTCACCACCTACCCATTGACTTTCTGTGGCAGCCCGGTCCAGATGTTCATCCTTGGTGAGCAGCGGGTCAAAAGGAAATGGCTCCACGGTTCCAAGGCTTTGAAGGGGTACACGGAGTGGCAGCAAAGTAAGAGGGGCGAGAGATGGGTCAGCCTCCCATTGCTCGGCTATGTGAGGGCTCGGCTTCGCTCATCTGGACTTCTTGCTCTTTTAGTGGCTCTTGGTCCACTATTTCTCCGCCTTCCGTTACCTTTTCTTCGGAGGTTCCCTGCTGGTTGTTCGCCTTAGAGTTCTCATGTTGCTTGTTCGAGGTGCCCTCATTGTCGTTTCCCTCCTGCTTGTCCTGTTTGGCTCGGAGGTGCCCTCATCGTTGTTCCTCTCCATCCTAATGCCTAGTGGGCATCCTATCCTACTATTGTGATGCCTGCTCCTTTTCCTTCTCTCCCTGTTCATCCTACTTCTCTTGCTTAGCTTCCTTGCCCGCTCTTGCTCTTCATATTCCTCTCCTCCTTGTTCATCTTGTTGCTCCCCAACCTACTCCTCCTTTTCACCCTGTTCCTCATGCTCTTCTTGCTCTTGCCTACCTGCTCCTGATGGCCTGCCTGCTCTTGATGGACGGTAATGCTCCTGGCCAAGGTACTCGCCCTGACATTAGGCAGTGGTAAAGCATGCACATGTGAGGACTGAGCTTGCAATGCGTCTGACCCCTATTGACTACTCAGAGCAAGTTTTCGAATGCCTTCCCAAAAATTGTAAACCAGTCAACGGGAAGCCTATCCTTCACAGTGGCGATCACTCGAGCCACATACTGCCGAGACATATAATCCATATACCTAGATGAATCCAGGGACATTCCCAAACTCATCCTCTAAAAACACAACATAGAGCAGTTTCAATCTCACGATAGTCACTCATAAGATTGAAAACCATAAACTCCATCACACATAGCAGGGACTAGCTACTATGACATCCCCACTGACATCATCAGCACCCAACAGTGGGTGTAGACCATAGAATAAAAATATGATCCACGCTCTTTTTAAGTCCGATGAACTCGAACAAGAACCTCCCTGTGGTCTTCAACCCTCCCGCCTTGTTGATGAAATATCCTTGTGAAGATGAGTAGCAACCTGCTTCGACGAATGCATCACAGCGTTTGGCATCCACCAACTTCTTAAATGGAACGCTACTTCAGCCGAAAAGCCTTCTTCAAGAGCTCAACGTGATCTTGACGTGCATTTCATTGATGACGAGGCTATGGTTGTCTTCATCGTAGAAGTCCAGGATCTCTTCTACCAATTCTTCATCGTAGACATCCTTCCACGGCAACTAAGCGAACTTAAGGAGCCAGTTCGACGCTAGGATGCAGTAAGGACGTCGCTCGAAAAACTTGTGATTGGGTGTGGAGGGGAGACACGAGAGCAGCGTTTCCACTTTTGTCGAAAGAAGGTGACTGTGGAGGAAGCTGGAGGCGAAGAATAGATTGGTTTGAAGGGGATAGGAAGCTCAAAGAGGCTAACAAAAATGTGAAAAGGATAGCAAAGGAGAGCACAGAGATGGCTATTGAAGACAATGAAGACAATGACGATGAAGTATACTAAGTTTGCAATTGGATTTGATCAATAGGACTTCTTCTCAAATATAGTCGTTTAGAATCTGCAACTGCAGCTCTTGTCAAATAAATGGTTGCATGAGCCTCCCTTGCTTTAGCATGATGATTCTACATTCATAAGCCCTTAACGTTAATCATGCCACGTGGCGGAACACAATGCACTTGGTCCACCACAATTAAATAGCTAGCTGGCACACTATCTTCTGAAAAATTTACCAAGGCATTGTCAACCGAGTGATTTATTTCCAAGTTGCATGTCTGCAAAATTTGCTGCTTGGTATGGCTTTACTTTCCTTCCATTGTACAACTCGGAAAACACATTACCTTCTAAGTCTACGAGTTGCATTGTCCCATTGTCAAAACTTCCAACACAACCGGTAGGGTCCGTTCCAATCTAGCTTAAAATTGGTTTTGATAGCCCAACTTAGCAATGTAGAGTAACACGAGCATACCTTTCTTTAAATGCTTAGGCACAATATGTCGATCATGCCAGGCTTTCCTTCTGCATTGTATCACCATCTGTGACCAAGAAGCTCGGAGGCGTAACTCATCCAAGTGGCTTAGCTGACGCAATCGCCCCTTGATCGCCTCTGTTTCACCTAAATGATGCTCAACAACGACTCGAAAACTCGGAACCACAAATTCTAAGGGAACAACTGCCTCCAAACCAAGGGCCATTCAAAAAGATGTAAGATTTGTAGTTACCTTATAAGCAATACGATAAGTCCACAAAGCAGAGTGTAGCTTGGTATCCCATTCACCTTTAGCAGACTGCACTGTCTTAGTGAGAATAAATTTCAATGTCTTGTTAGTTGACTCGGTTTCACCGTTACCACGAGCATAATAAGTAGTGGAAACTATATGCACTTCCTTTTTAAGCAATTGCATCACATCATTGAGAAAATGTGTACCCTGATCACTTTACAAGCTGTAGAGGGCATCCATATGATATTTTCATAGACAAGCTCAGGTGTGTTCCAAGCCGAGTTGTCTCGAAGTGCCTTAGCTTATGCCCACTTAGTAGCATCGTCAGTGGCGACGAGTATATCCTTGTTTTGAGTGAACCTTGCAAGTTTAAAAAGACCAACAAAATCCAATCCCCAACGTTGAAAGGCTTCCCATGGCCTGGTGGGTTGCAAAGGCATAGATTGATTAGCCAATAAGCGTCCAATGCGCTGGCACACATCACATTGCATACACCTAGTCTGAGCATCCTTGAATAAGGTTTCCCACCATAATCATGCTAGCAGTTAACTCGTCTTGAAAGTGTCCTCTTGATGGACCCGAGTGAGCCTCCTGCAACACGATAGCATGTTCATGGGATAACGCCCAACGGCGAAAAATCCCATCTGCACACTATCGATAGAGCTGCTCACTAATGAGAGTGTATTTCCAAGCAGCTAGTTGCTTGCGCTTTATCCCGAGGCGTAGTTTCACGAAATGTGCCTTTAGACACGTGATCTACCAACTCGGCATAATCATTCTCACAATAATCAATTACAAACAAGTTAGCATCTAGCAATTCCATGTCAACTCCATGTGTTGGCTCAGGTGTCGGTAACCTGGACAAACAATCCTCGCCCATATGGGTCTTGCCTAGTTTATGAATAATCTTGAAGTTGAACTCTTGCAACAAAAGCATCCAACGAACAAGCCGTCCTTATATGACAGTTTTGTTAATAAAATAAAGTAAAGCTTTTTGATCCACATATAACACAAAGGGATTTCCGAGTAAATAATGCCTTAGTTTTTGCACACTAAAAACCATCCCCAAAGCTTCTCCCTCGGTGGTGCTATAATTTGACTCGGTACGTGTTAGCACTCTACTAGAATAATACCCAAAGCATAACCAAAAGCGTCCACATGCACATGAAAAATAGCATCCCATCTTGGTTGATTGTGAGTTGGAGTAGCCATTGCTCAATTTTTCAAATCATTGAAAACTAGTCAACTCGGCATTCCATTCAAACTTAGCATCCTTTTTTGTCATTTCATACAAGGGTGCTGCAAAGTCCTTGATGAACCTCCAATAGAAACTGATAAACCCCACAAAAGAACATAACTGAGTTAAGTTCTAAGATTCAGGCATTTGCTATATGCCTTTTATTTACCTAGCTCTGTTATGATTTGATCCTTAGAAATAACATGCCTGAGCAAAATACCAACTCGGACAAAGAACACACTCTTAGCTGGATTCAAAGAGATACCCGCTTGTCTGCATCGCAAGAAAACCTTTTCCAGGTATCCCAAGTGATCAACATCCAAGAAATATACACACAAATCATGTAAGTATATTGCAATGAACTCACTGAGATAATCTCAAAAAGTTTCCACCATAAACTTTTGAAAGGTTGGCGGGGCATTCCTCAATCCAAAAGGCATCACTTTGATTGCAAAGGCACCCCATTCTGTAATTAAAGCAGTTTTTGATTGATCCTCTGGAGCCACTCTAATTTGATTATACCCACTATAGCCATCCATAAATGAGTACATCTCATGTCCTGAAACTTGATCCAAAATTCCATCTGTAAAGGGTATTAAGAATGGATCTCAATCGGCCTCCGCATTTAATTTCTTGTAGTCCACACAGACTCGGAGTATGCCATTTTTCTTGGGCACAAACACAATAGAAAGAGCTAGTCACTACGGTCAATGGTGTATATAAATCCAGCTTGTAAGAGTGGGTCCAACTTGGCTTTGACTTACTTGGCATAATTGGGATTCATCCTGTAACTTTGTTGTTGAATTGGCTTAGCATCTGGCACTAAAGGTATCTTATGCTGACACAAATCCGAAGGAACTCCCTCAAATCGGTGTAACTCCATGCAAACACATCCTTATACCTAACAAATAAATCCCTTGTAAGTCCGAGTTGCTCGATAGACAGATTGACACTTACCACTACCATGGCTAGGTGATCTTGTGTTTCCAGATTCAACTCTTGTATAAGTTCTAGAACTAACTGTTCAGTTCCAAGAAGCGTGATTGATAATGGTACTTCAGCAATCTCCCTTTCTCCCTCAATATCTTCAGTGAATTTGCTCAAAAAAGGATCCCTCTGTTTAGCAATATGTTCATCTCTTAACTTTGCTTGATTTTTGCAGCTACTTGGAAAATGTCTATCTCACCAATAGGTAAGATATGCAGCTCCATCAACCAGGATTCAACATCCTACAAGAATGGATCTTTGACTTCTAGATCCTTAGGTCGACAACAACTCAAACCTTCCAAGGGTTGGTCAGTATCATATTTATCAAGGAACGGGAACGTTTCGGAAATTCGAGTGTTGGAACAAGAATGTTTCGGGAAGGGGACCGGGAACCAAAACGCCACGTCATACACGACACCATCATCATATGAAATTAAACTATGTTAGAAAATGAAAAAACTAACATTTTACAGCTTTAAACTTTCTATTTATGCTTTTAAGATGCCCATTTGAAACTTTCAAAGAGTTTTTATAAAAAAAAGAAAGAGACCTTCCAGTTTTGACTTGCTTCTTGGAACGGCATTTTAAACGTTCCGGATCTAGGAAAGTTGTTCCCTAGTAATTATGGTCGGTATACACACATCTTGACCCTCTGTCTTAATAGTCATCTCTTCTGTACCCCACTCATGTAGTTCTTTTGCACTTTTCAGCCACGGTTTTCTTGGATAGGCATGTTGTTCCATAGCAATCACAATGAAGCTGACGATATAATAGATGTCACCTATCGAGATGACCACATATTCTAACATACCCTTAGGATCAATGAATCATTGATCTGCCATACACACTCGGAATGGCGATGGTTTGTATGACTTGAACTTCAGCCTTTGGGCAATTTCTTCAAAAATGTTCACTCCTGATTCTCCATCCACTATTACACCTGGTATAGTTTGCTTCTGGATCTTAACAGTGATTACCGGGACTTCTTCGTCCACTACTGAAGTATCAATCACATGCATAGTGGCTAAAGTTTGCACTTCCTTGGGTTTCTCGGTGGACTCCTTGATCTACTGAGCAAAGAAGTCGCGACAGTACGCAGCTATTTGCATCAACTCGGCAAAAGTTAGACTCACTTGCATATTCTTGAACGTTTCCCATGCTTGGGCTAGCTTTGCACCTGTTTCCTATGGCATAACCGATTTTTCTTTGTGAGACCTGGATTTTGAGGATTCTCTCTGCTTGGTAACAGAGTGTTGGAACTGCGCGGGCATTTCAACTGATGGAGATTTTCCTTTTAACTCCCTTGCAATCTTAGCCGCCAACTCCTTTTGTGCTTTCCAATTGATGTCCTTTCTCGAAGGATCAGTGTCTTCAACTGTTTGGCACTAACCCTTTTAACCAAGTGATCACTTAAGCATCAACTGTTTCTAGCAACTCGGCCTCAACGGCTCGGCATTCTAGGTCCACCTTTTTCCTCTCCATGTTCTTCTTTAAGAATTTTAAGTGTTCCGCCCAAATGGGACAGTCAAAATGCAAATGGTTTTCTCCACAACAAAAACACTTGATTTTAGATGGATCCTTTTTCTCTTTACCATTCTTACCCTTGTCTTTTTGCTCGGGATGAAGTGGTTTGCCAATCAGTGCTTAGTCATCAGTTGCTACTTGGTTTGCTGACACTTGTCGATTATTGCCGTTAAACCAACAGTCTAACTCATCATGGCCAAATTTGATATATGTATTGCAATACTTAGTCTTGCATTCCTCTTCCACATGTCCACCTCTGGAACACCTGTTACACCAATTCTCATTGTTACCTGGCTTACCTTGAATGCCCAATCCTTTTAAGGCCTTCTTCAACTCGGTTTTTAGCTTATCCTTCTTAGCTGGAGTCTCCTCGGTGTCACTCTCAGCATCCTTCTTTTTCACTTTGTTTTTTGAACCTTCGCTCTTCTCTAAGGCGATAGCTCGGTTTAGCAATTCCTCATAGGTTCTAGTTGGATTGACTTCTCTCGCTTGCGCAGATCTATCTGAGTACATCCTATGGTTAACTAGGCTCGCATAGACTTGTCATCTGGAACTGTGCTCAATTGATTAATAAGAGTTCTCATCCTAAGCGCAAAGTCTTGGATAGATTCTCCCTTATCCTGTTTAAGTTCACTCAGCTTTGTTCTTACATCCTCTTCATTAATCTCCTGTCAAAATCTTTGCAAAAAAGCTTCTGACGTAGCATACCAATCGGGAAAGTACCCAATCGAAAACTGATTAAACTACCTTTGAGCACTTTTAATTCAGGTACATGGAAAATAATCCAATTTCTTCATCTGTTGCACCATTGATGTGGCAAACACACAAGAAACTCTACACGTGACTATAAGGATCTTCATCATTAGTGCCTGTGAAATTTTGGAATTTCACCTTGATGTTGGAGTTGGACTTGAACTTTTCCACCAAAAACCCAAGCAGGCAAGTCTACCGCTCAGGAGAACTAACTCGCTCGCTCCCCATCTCTCGTCGCCTTCATAGTTGTGAGGTCGTTGTTCAGGTCTCAAGGATACAGCCTGACGTATACTCGTTGACCAAGTAGTATCTCTGTGTGTCGTGAGAGGAACTCGGGCAAACTGCCTTAGCTGCTCCTCATCTATGGTGGCGTCTCTCTCTATCAAAAGCAAGCCTGTCTTCATGATGATGGATTCTTTGTCCATCAGCGGTAGCCGGTCTTCTGGCTTCATACCTTTTTGGTCGTACTCCTTCGGGGATGATAGCCGAGTATCACCGAAGACATTCTCGTCGCTCTCTGAGGTGGTCTTTCCACTCATTCTGTTGTTCTACTGAGGAGATGGCCATCCGTTCGAAATCCAAACTCTCTGTACACAAATGCCCGAATTCCATTTCGAAGACGTTCTCGTCGGTCTTTGAGTTGGTCTTTGCGCTCATTCTGTTGTTCTACGGAGGAGATGGCCATCCGTTCGAAATCCAAACTCTTTGTAGACAAATGCTCGAATTCCATTTGCCAAAACGAGCCTTCACCCATCAATCTTTTGGGACGCCTCGGCCCAACACCATTGTTTTGACCTTCTGGATCTACATAATAGTCAACTTCCACCCCTAGGGTAGCGTAGCCGAGTCTCTCTTCTCGTGCTCGTCACTCCTGTTGGACAGTTGCTTGTACCAGCCTCCTTCGAACATTGAACTCTGGCTCCTAGTTCGATCCACCTCGCATGGTCGGATGTACCCATTGCCTCTAGCTTAGATATTCTTCACGTCTGGCCACGTATCTTCTTCGTCTTTCCGAGCGTGTGTTAGCCATTGCTAAAGTCAAAAAGCAATGGAAGAACAATCCGAGCACTTTCTACGTTCCACACCCCAGTCTTCAAGCACTCTACCAATCGATGCCACTCGTCTAGAGTTACTTAAATAAATTTTCTATTAATACCCCACAGTTCCCAACAGCTATTTCCATCACGGGTTATCATGAACTCTCTCCTTTTTCCCTACTAACACCAAGCTACCAACTCGGTTCTCTAAATCTCGTACCCTGATAGCTTGTCAATTTGAAATGTACTTGACCTATACCCAGTAGGATTGCCAAAATGTTGGCGCTCTTGGTGTCTCACCCAGCTAACTCAAAAGTGCTCGGTTCAATTTTCCAATCCGATGCTGCGCCTCGTGAAGATGCTCGCTCTTGTAGTCCTAAGATAAGCGTGCTCGGGTGTAGAACAAGTGCCAACAGATAAACACTCAGAGGTCGGGGTTAGCTAGCAGGGGAGAACCGTATAATGACAAGCGAATACCAAGTTATCAAGCACCTCACAATTAGTCAATGAAGCATAACAACAAAGTTGAATAGAAAAGAGTCAATTGCATGTTCATTATCATTGGATCAAATCGACTTGATACAACCAAGCCGCCTCGGCTTGCAATGAACACTCCCTAACCTAGCAATTTAGGTCAGAGGAAGAGAACTCGGCACACTGCTCTCTTGTTCTCTCCCTCGCCTGTTACAACTGGATCTCTACCTAAAGAACCGTCTTCTATTTGAGTGTGCGCTCGGTGCGCCAACTCCTACTCGCCTATTGGTCGACTTGCCGTGATCAACTGTACCTCTTGTCGCAAAATGGGTGCTTGACCATCTCCACCACTCCTTGCTCCTAACCGAGGTCAACGCTCGGTGACCACGTACCAGTTACCTAACCCGGGGCTAACAGACACTAAGTTATGTAGTTCTGCATGACACATCTGTAGAGAAACCTATCTTAGCCTTCCTGGCCATCAAGCTCCAAAAACCTAATTTCCGTGCCATGACCTTTCAAGCACAATTTAACACTTTACCAAGGTCAATTTGGAGAGCATCCTCCACCCACAAATTCATTGTTGGGTTATATCAGTATTAGGGCAGTGACGATTGCAAGCACCACATTCCCTAGTTTGCAACAGCAATGGATTTCGCCATTGTTTCATGGACCATCCTTCCCTATCAGTTGTCATTTTTACTTCCTACTCCAAACCTTTAATTATAATTATAATAAATATTTTTATTTTGCATAAAGGGGTGAGAAGACCCTCAATATCATGGGAGGGAAGCAGTAGCATTTCTCTGACGAGTTGTATGCAGGTAGCATTATCTGCGCTGGAAGAGCCTTTCCTCAATTCGGTATCTGTAACTTACAATTCTATTTTCATGCAAAAGATGTGCCCACACTCATCCCCAAAAACTTCGCTATTTATATGGACTGGATAAAACGACCTTTTAAGAATCTCACCATGTCTCTGCCTGACTCACACAACCAGCAGACTTAAAGCAACCTGACTGAATCAAAAAGAGGATTAGAACAAGCACCATGAGACTCCTCAAATAATCCATGTCATTTAAGTCGCTGCAGATATCCCATAGAGTCTGGTAGCCAGCATGACGCCTTGCAAGAGATAGTAAAGGCAGATACAGCTTCTTTGCAATACTTAGCCTTTTTTGTTCTCCATCTGCATCAACCAGACCCTGCAAACCCATCTGAACGGTGAAGAAAAATTTCCCCACTAAATTCTCAGCACAAAGCATCAAACATTGTCAACTGAGGTAGATGGTATTGTACGACCTTATTAGGAAAACAGGAGTTTGCTAAGAAGAAAGCGCCAACCTGGGTTGCAGCCTCTGCATTTTCTTTTGCATATCGATACATTGCACCTAGAAGGGTATCTCTTCTACTCCAGTATTCCATCTGCAAGCCTCTGTACTCCTGCTCGCGCTCCACCTTAGCAGTGATCGCACCGGCGTAAGCTTCCAACAGAATGTCAGACATCTCCTCTAAGTTGGCTATCAGCATCGTCACCATTGAAGGTACTACAACATATGCTTCTTCCTTCAACTCACAAATGAGTGTAGCAAGCTTCCACAATCCAGACCTAACAACAGGCTTGCAATACCATGGTGTTAAACCTTTTGGAGAGGGATACCAATTCTGCTGAACATCTCTGTACCGAATTGCTTTTTGCAATGCTTTCGTGCAGGCTTGTGAGATCTCACAAATCCTCTCAATTTGTGTATCAGCAGGTTGATCCCTACCAATGACCATGTCAATATGGAGATGAATGCAAGAAAAAAGTTCCTCCAATTCAGAAACCTGACTATAAAACACCTCTGCCTTTTCTCTATCCATAAGCATAACATTGTTCCTGCGTGCTTTCTCCCCGGCAAGTTGCACAAGGTCCCATAGTGCTCCATGTATTCCACCAACATGTGTATCCATGGCCTTCATAGAATCAGCAGGTGAACTCTGTAGCCGGGCGCGGACTGAAGTATTATGCATTTCTCGAAGCCACATCATAGCTGCAAGCTTCTCTCCATGTTCCAAAACAATCTGCAAGGCACTTCCTAGAGACCAACAAACGATTTTCTATTTCTGTAAAAGAGGCCATAAAATAAAAGCACAAACATGTTCACACAAGGTTCCAAGCTGTCAATCAGATTGATGAGAACAGAAGGGACTTACAACAGAACACAGATTCAATAGCAGGTACCAAATGCCAATTCGAAAACATACTCTGCCTTTGCTGAAGCTCATCATGACATTTTGAGGCTGATAAAAACTGCAAGAACTGTTGATGGCGACGCTGCTTCTCGGCAAGTTGTGAAGAAACTGCAGCCAATACAGCTACATTTGCAACCATGCCAGTTGTCCACTGCTTAGCAAGGGTATCAACCAGACCTCTACTAACAAGAGCAAACACACTCAACAACCCTTCTTTCTCAAAAGCCCCAGCCTGCTGTAATTTGTCAAGCACACCATTTGTCTGACCGGAAGTTAAAAAGTCTTGAAAAAGGCGACCAACCAGAGCTTCTGCCTCTTCGTCATGCAAAGATCGCATCCGCACAATGGAGCAATCCTTTCTTTCTCCCACTCCGCTTGTCTCAGAATCAACTCTCCTAGACATCAAGTTGTTCCCAAAAGCAGTCAATCGTCGCTCCTCTCTCCCAGTTCCCTCATTTTGACTCCCTTTCCGAGACAAACTCCGCTCTGGAGGTTCAACCCCACAAAGTAGCACCGCCTTGCCAGGAATCGCCCAAACCCCCGCTTTCTCTGTAAGGACTAGCCATGAACCCTCCTCACTGTCCTCAGGAGATGGAAGGACACAAGCATCCAGCACCCTCCCTGCATCCCAAGCAAGGTCAAATTGATAAAGCCTAATAGTTCCTGCATTACTGTGGGCTACTGTGGCTGTCCCATCCCTGGCCAATATCATGGCTGAGCCTTCAGGCTTCCCTCCAACTCGTAGACGCATAGAGAATAGAAATTCCATTTCCTCTACCCTGGCCTTGGGCAGAATAACCTGGATGCTGCCCTCTCTCTGCACATAATTGTTATGGCATGAGTAAGTCGCAAGGAAGTACTGCATGTAGCTGGAGCTGTTGATTCTATCTTTTGAAAAAGATGCCAATAGCAACTTCAGTCTTTTCCCTGCTGCATCAAGCACTTGCAAATCTAACAGCCAGACCTGCTTATGGCCAGCAAGCATCTTGCTATCGTCCAAGTCTGCAAGCACATCAGATGTCCATGCTAAGCAGACCTGGCCACTTGACTGTAGTTCAACATCCCAACATTCCAATCCAGTAGCTGTTAATAGCAATAATTGTCTCCAACCTTCCTTTAAAGAGCCTGCATTGTTTAGCCACACGACAGATCTTGCACCCGAACTGTTCCAAACAAAAAACGATTTCCCAAGTTCTCCCCGGGCAGGCCCAGCATCCACTTCTCTTGCAACACGATTTCGAGAAATCTCATTAGAGTTGCAATCAAACCGCCAAAGCTCCCCACTAGATCGGCAAGCTATGACCACACAACCCTGTTCATTTGAACGAATGTATGAGGAAGCTACCAATGAATTAACGTGACTAGTTGCTGAGTCTCCACTCCAACCAGAGGTTGACTTTCGGCCAAATCCTGAACTAGGTTTGTCCTGCCCCGAAATATTTTCTTCAGGAGCAAGACTGATTACCGGCATACTACCTGCTTCTGAAAAAATATCAGGCCAGTAGACAACTGCTAAAGACTTTCGACTACACATGACCATAGATGCAGCTTTGCAGTTCTCAGCAAACTTAGAGTTTCCCATGTCTGTTTCTTTCTGCAAACCAATCATGCATAATGCCCAGTTGTCACCATGGTTGGGATCTATGCTTACACCATCAGCCGTACAAACTAGATATGGCATTGGTAAAATTCGAATGTTTTCAGGTGCTTGACCGGAAAGATGGCCCCAAACATATATGCGGGCACCTTGAAGCATCCATGACAATCCCGTCTTTTGATCCATCCCTCCACAAACTCCAGAATAATCTGTAACACATATAACTTGAAAAGCTCGTAAATCGTGCAAAGAACATGTAGAAAAAAGGATAAGCACACAGCAGCAACCCACCTATTTTTGAGGGAGCTACTCCCTCCGCTTGTGCAATTCTGAGCTCTTGTGGAAAATCGCTCACAAAGACAGGATGGCTGTTATCCGTCCCACCCTTATCAAGAGTCCTTAGAACTTGAGGTGACCTACATGGCCCGAAAAAAACAATCTATGTTCGATGAGACATTGCAGTAAGCTCTAAAACCCATTAAATTTATTGGAGTAAAAGAATTTAGCAATTCAAACGCACTTCTACGGAATTTATAATCTGTGAGACCAACAAGAAGCCTAAAACCGACCGTAAACAAAGCAGAAAGAGACAAAACCTGGCAGCAGTGGCCGAGCGATGAGACCAGGTGATGGAGGGGGATGAAGCAGCAGTAGAGGCGGAGAAACCTGCAGAAATGCGACGATGCAAGGGTAATTGGGGGGTGGAGGGGGAGACTGCAAATGGGTCTTCCGCAACAGGTCTGAAAGGAGAAGGTCTTCCTGCAGCAGCTGCGCCATCTTTGGGCCTTGATCGATGTTGTGGTGGTGAGAACATTCTTCTTCAACTCGAGGCACAGCTCCTATTCTACAACGTTTTCCCTTGTTTCTCAGCAATTTCAACCATCGACATCTTCTTATAGCTAACTAAGTAGCACATGAAATTTTGGTAAAGGCGCCAATCCTTTTGGCTCCCTTCAAATGCTCTAAGGGGCTTTTTTTTTGCCACATTTGAAACGTTGCCAAGGGGACTCACAAATTTCTCCCAATTGGTGTGGAACTTGCAAAGCTGCAGATTGCCGCTTCGAACAAACCATGACACTATAGATTGGGTTCACATTAATCAGCGGCCAAGGGAGTTCGATGGCAGAGTCCCCTGCTTTGCAAGTTGACACCCCAACCAGCCACCCGCCCCTGGCGTAGTCTAGCTATTGGTTGTCAAGGAATCCTCTAGCCTCTGATTGGTATTGCTGAGTGTCCAGCCCTTGGGCCAAGGGGGGGGGGGCAGTAAGGAGGGGAGGGGAGGAAGAGGGGGCCAGGGCGGGGACAGGGGGGAAACATGAGGGTTACAACTCAAAGTCAAATGATTTTGAGCCACATCACCTAGACGCCCTTATTGGAAAGGCATCCAGGTGATGTGAACCTAGCCTAAGAGAGTTGCAAAGACTAGGGAAAGTACCTAGAGAGGCCTGCAGGCGACCAGTGGTAGCTGAAAGCCTATCAGGACAACCTAGGTACTTTCCAAGGCATAAAGGGAGGCAACAACGAGGGGATTTTGGATGGTGGGTGACAAGCTGCCATTCCAACTTGTGGTGACAACGATTATAGATCTGTTTCATAGCCAATTTAGCCCGTATTCTTCTCAAGTGGCAACCTTGATGTATAAATGAGTCAAAACTATGTTCCTATGTATGTGTATGGGGGAGGGGGGATTCTTAACAAGTCAAAACTATCAAAACAAGGGCATGGGATGCTGGGAGCACTGCTCTTTTCTTAAGAGACTTGATAGGAAAAGGGAGGCTATACTCAAAAGCTAGGCTCAAAGTGTGCTGAGAAAAGTTAAGGCATCCACTATATTCTACGTGAGGGACTAAACTCGAGTCTTTAACGAAGACTACTCTTGAACTTTAATTCAACATATTGATTCAATACAAATCCAATTCTAAGCATATAATGCTTCAATTTGTCATGCGATATTTCAATCGATTGGTTAAAAAAAATTCCCTAGTACTCTCTTTACAGAAATTTCCAAAAATCTAAGTATCAATCAAAATACTAATGCTGAAATACATCCCCATTATACTCGTCAATCTTTATGAAATTTGTCATCATTAATTGAAGGAGAGATACTAACCTGCCACCATCCAACATAAAATTTTGTTAGAAAAAGATCTGTTACATTGGGAAGGGAGGTTTAGAATGCATCTCCCAGTTGTTATCCATGCCAAATTAAGTAAAACAAAAATCACAATTAACGATGTTATGTCTAGTGTACATTAGTTTTGTTTTTTGTCTTTATCACGTGATTTGACATTGCTGGGAATAACCATTTCTATGAGTCATTGAATGTCCCTTGTCCAATGCCATTTGTTGTTTAAGTTGGTGTAGAAGTATTTGATGTTTGTAATGTTATCATTGGATAAGATGTATTTTCCAATGTGATCAAAGATATTTTATTTAGTAAGTGTTTATGTGTTCAATAAGTTAAATAGTAATGTTTAAGCATGGTTATGACCATCAATTGATCCAATTTAGCTAAACATCACAATTTGATATGTATTCAATTACCAAAGAGAGAAAATCTAATATCTTACAAATATATACATGTGTATGTATACATATATCATTGTGTGTGTGTGTGTGTGTGTGTGTGTGTGTGTGTGTGTGTGTGTAAATTCTAAATTCTAAATCTATTATTTTAATATAGAGAACGAAAACATCGAAAGAAGAAGTAAACATATATATAACAAACAGTATTCTCATCCATCACTCTAATTATGCAATCTATCTTAGTCTTAAATTCTTAAAAGTAGGCATCTTCAATGAAAAATTACTAATCCTACTTTCATCAAGACATGACTCTAGGATAGCACCACGCCAATAAGCTCAAAATCCAAGTTTATCGGACCTAAGCATGACTAGCACACAAGAAAATTAATTTGAAAGAATAGAAGAAACAAACCATACTTGATGTCTAATCAATAAAACATTATAATATTAGATCAATTGACCAAATCAAAATTCGCCAATAAATAAATATAAATATAAACAAATATACATATATATATATATATATATATCCTCAAATCAAAATATATATTTATATACTCGCAAATAACACTCTAAATATATACATAAGTCCTTCTAAGAGAATTATATATATATATATATATAGACAAAATATGAAGAGAGGAGAGGAGAAGAGTGGAGATGAGGAGAGAGGGCACAACTAGAGAGCACACCACAAATGACTCAATTGTACACTAGATTTAGTTGAAAATGTAGAATATATACAAACCTATTTAGGGTTAGGGTTAGGGTTAGGCCATCTAACCCTTTCCTTTATAGCACTCTATTGGGTTAGTGCTATGCACATATGATCACATGATGTTGAGCGTGATCTCTCAACACCTTCCCTCAAGATCAACATCATGAAGTAGCCCTTCCCTCAAGATGATGACTCTGGGGAATCGAAGAAGGACTAAGCATTACATTCCATCACACCCCTTTAATTGGAATGTCCTTCCTCTACGTCAAACCAAGAGCTAGTCGGTGTTTCTCGAAAAGCTCTTTACTGAGTAGTTTGGTAAAGATGTCTACAACATTCTCTTTGCTATCACAATGCTGCAGTGTGATGTCACCAAGTAACACTCTTTCTCTGATGAAGTGCTCTCTAACATCAATGTGCTTTGTCCTAGAGTGATATATTGGATTCTTGGCCAATGCTTAAGCCGATTCATTATCACAGTATATTGTTGTTGGCTTTGATTCATCAAAGTAATCTATTCCTGACAATACTCTTCTAAGCTATATAGCTTCACATGCACCTGTAGTGAGTGCCCTATATTCTGCTTCAGTCGAAGACAAAGAAACAGTTGGCTATTTGTTTGACAACCATAATATAGCACCTTGACCAAGGAAAACTGCATATCCCTGTGTCGATCTCCTAGTCTCATGATCTCCAGCATAGTCACTGTCACAGTTATCCATGCAACCATGGATGACTTCCTCTGTATTCTATCTTGTACCTCTGATGTATCTTAAGACTCTTTTGGCTGCATTCCAGTGAGACTGTTTTGGATTTGCCATAAACTGTGCGAGTGAACTTACTGCATAACAAATACCTGGCCATGTGATAGTCAGATATATAAGAGATCCGATGAGCTGCTTGTACCTGTCATTGATTGTAGGCTTTTCTAAATCTTTAGTAAGTTTCAATCTCTGTTCCATGGGAGTGGTTGCAATCTTGCAATCTGCCATATGAAACTTCTTTAGGAGACTGTCAACATATTTGAGCTGACTCATAAATGTGCTATCTTAATCTCTCCAGAACTCAATACTGAGACAATAGTGCATAAGTCCAAGATCTTTCATGTCGAACACTGCAGCAGATATGTCTTGTTTTAGCTTTTTGATGAAGCTATCCTTGCTTCCAATCACAAACAAATCATCTACGTACAAAAGTGCAATAGTAATGTCTTCACCTTGAACTTTGTAGTAGAGATTATGATCTGCATCGGACTTCATGTATCTTAGATCAACAAAATACTTGTCAATTCTACTGTACCAACTTCTGGGTGCTTGCTTTAAGTCGTAGAGACTTTTCTTAAGATGGCAAACCTTATTCTCCTTTCCTGGTTAAACATAAACTGCTGGTTGTTGCATGTAGACTTCCTCGTCTAGTTAACCATTGAGAAATGCATTCTTGACATTGAGCTGGTACACATTCCATTTGCTGAGTGTCGCTAGTGATATCAAGAACCGTATGGAATCCATCTTTGCTACTAGAGCATAAGTCTCATCATAGTCCTTACCATATTACTGTGCAAATCCTTTTGCAACTAGTTTGGCTTTATATCATTGAATACTACCATCTGGATTGTACTTCACTTTGTATAGCCATTTATTTGCTATAGCCTTCTTTCCTAGTGGAAGGTCGCATAATTCCCAAGTATTATTCTTATACAAAGCATCCATTTCTTCATTCATAGCAGTTTGCCATTCTGGCTTGTCTACTGCATCTTCAAAGTACATTGGCTCTTCTATAGCCATGATGGTAGTCATAAGAGCATAGTTATGGTTTCAACATGAATTGCTTTGCCTTTCTGAGCGTATGTCAATCTGGCTGGAGGTCTACTTTCCCTAGTAGACTGTCTAAGCTGCTGTGGCTCTTCTTGGAGTGTTTCTGGCAATTTCTTGCTCTTCTTCATCAACCTTTTCTATAGATGACTGTGAAATCGGTGTGTCTATCTCCTGTGTATTTTAGGTTTTCCATTCTGATTCCTCATCAAAGATTACATCTCTGGAGATAATGACCTTGCGGTTGATGGGATCATACAACTTGTATGCTTTGCTTTCTTCAATGTAGCCAACCATGATGCATTTACATGACTTTGCATCCAATTTCCTATGATGATCATCATGTATGTGGGCATATGCTATGCAACCAAATATGCAAAGATGCCCAATGTGTGGCTTGTGTCCAGTGTGAATGCTTCATAAGGTGTCATACCCTGAATCGGTTCGGTTGGAAGCTGTTTAAGCAAATAGTTTGCTGTGGCTATTGCTTCTGCCCAATACTGATTCGGAAGATGCTTCTCACTAAGCATTGCTCTAGCACTATTTGCTAAAGTACCATTCTTTCTTTCAGCTCTTGCATCTTGCTGAGGAGTATCTGCACATGTGAATTGTCTTTCAATGCCGTGACTTCTGCAAAAATTCATGAATGCTGAAGACATGTATTCACCTCCTCTATCTGATCTCATGACTTTGATCTTTCTTCCTGTCTAGTTTTCTACCATGGCTTTGAATTCTTGAAATCTGGAAAACACTTAAGATTTCTCTTTCATAAAGTAGACCCAACAATATCTGCTATAGTCGTCGATGAAAGTTAAGTAGTAAAGTGAACCATTGATGCTGCGGGGCTAGGCATAACCGCATACATCTGTATGTATTAAATCAAGAATACCTCGTGCTCGAGAGGTGCTTCTACCAAATTTGGTTCGCTTTTGTTTGCTGAAGCAGCATGCTTCGCAAACTTTTCCAAGACTCTATCCCAAAGTTGGGTTGAGTTTTGTGAAGCATTGTAAGAATCTTGATGAGTTTCTATGATGGATGGTATCCATCAACAAGGCAAGAAGATTGGATTGTAGTTTGTTTAAAGCATTCGAACCACCACGGGCATTGCCTAGTGTAATGACCCCTACCCTGTGGTGGTGGGAATTCAGAATTACTGCCATGAAAGTCATTATGCCACAGGTTGGGATTCCTTGTTGATAAAAGAGTATCAACAAGGCACTCTCTATCCCAAGAGTTGGGATGAGTTTCGTGAAGCATGGTAAGAATCTGGATGAGTTTCTATGATGGATGGTGTCCATCAGCACAAGGCAAGAAGATCGAATTGTAGTTTGTCTAAAACATTTGAACCACCACAGGCATTGCCTAGTGCAATGACCCCTACCCCATGGTGGTGGGAACCCAGAAGTATCGGGAAAGCCTTTATCCCAAGGGTGGGATTCCTTGTTGATAAAAGAGCATCAATAAGGCACTCTCAATCCCAAGAGTTGGGATGAGTTTCATTGATCAACAAGGCAAGAATGATTGGATCATAGTTGTCGAAAATAATTGGACCACCACGGATGATTAAGATTGGAGATGAGAAACTAGAATAGATGTATTTTAATCAGATGAGAAACCCAAAATAAATATACTAAGTAAATGTATTTAGATATATTTTAATCCCAATGTAGATACTAATACTGACCTAATGCTAGCTAATCCTAATATATTCTAATATTCAAATTAAAGATACTTATAATTTAATCTATCCTAACTAATCTTATATTAATCTAACTAGTTAATTAATCTAAATCAAACTAATCAACCTTATATTAGTTCAATATATATACAATTTACTTATATATCTTATATTAACTTATTTCAATACATACCATATATTCTAAGTTACCACACAATGATTTTAATGTAATTTTCATTAGAATATCTTATATTAATATACAATAATTAAAATAATCAAATTAAAGTAACTAACTCAAAATAATCAACTTAGTTAAATTAAATTTAAGTAATTACCTTTGAATTAACTAACTTAATTTAATAAAGTAAACCAATTAAATAAATTGATTAATCTACTTAAGTACTAACCTAACCTAATCACTAACCTAACCTGACTACTAACTTAACCTAAACTAACCTAACTAGCCTAATCACTAACCTAACCCACTAAGTACTAACTTAACCTAACCACTACACAACCTCTAACTAACCCCTAATCTAATCGTGGGGCCAACATGTGGCACATGTGGCGCGTGCCACATGTTGGCCTCCCACCATACCCACCTCCGCCCCCTCCTTGCCTTGCCTCCCCACCCCCGCCCCTGCCTTGCCTCGCCTCCCCTCCCCCTCCCCCACCTTGCCTCGCCTCCCCACCCTTGCCCCTGCCTTGCCTTGCCTCACCTCCCCTCCCCTCCCCCACCTTGCCTCACCCCCCCTCCCCCGCCACCGCCTTGCCTACTCCACCTCCCCTTCCCTCACCTTGCCTACTCCCCTCCCCCTCCGCCACCATACCCACCCTCGCCCCCGCCTTGCCTCGCTCGCTACTACCTCCCCTGCCCTCGCTTTGCCTCGTCTCCCCTCCCCCGCCCCCACCTTGCCTACTCTACCTCCCCTGCCCCCGCCTCACCTCACCTCGCCTCCCAGACTGTGCCTCGCCTCCCCCGCCTGGACACTACCATTCATCCCCATCGCCTTTAAACCCCTCTCGCTATTTCTTGTGCTTGACACCACCACTGGCTCCCCCATCGCCTTCAAGACCCCCCCTTCTTTCTAAAATTGATGAATAGGATGCAAGACTCATGCTTCACTATGCCGACAGGGTGTAGGTGTTGGAGAGTTTTTGCCAGAATGCGTCAGCGAGAGACGTGGTCTCTTGGGAATGCCATGATCACAGCCTATGTTTAGAATGGGTAAGCCAAGGATGCTCTCGAATTGTTTCGACAAATGCAACTCGAATCCATTAAGCTGACAATATCACCTTCGTTTGCATTCTAGCTATATGTGTTGAGTTTGTGGCCTTAGAAGAATGGCAACAAATTCATGCTGTCATTGTCGGCAACATGTACAAGAAGGAAGATGATGTTGTGGGAAACGCCCTGGGAGGAGCTGAGGGGGAGCTTGTTGGAGGACAAGGGGGAGGCAAAGTGGGAGGGGGGTGTTGGAGGATGAGGAGGGGAGGCGAAGTGTAGGCACAGTGGGAGGGGGTGTTGGAGGACGAGGGAGGAGCTGAGGGGGCATCGACAGGGTGGAGGAGGGGGGAGCCAACAGGGTGGAGGAGGGGGTGTTGGAGGATGAGGAGGAGGGGGGTCGTGTAGAGGCTTGGCGATAAAGGCAAGAAAGGCTTGGTGAGAAAGGAGGAGGGGGGTCGCACAGAGGCTTGGCGAGGGCGGTCGCTTGGTGAGAAAGGAGGAAGGGGATCATCCAGAGGCTTGGCAAGAAAGGTTGCTAGTGGCAGCTCAATGTATAAGGAGATCTAATAGCGATGGTGTGGTTGTGAGTATGATGTCTCAACAGTTTCAATCTGGTGTGCGTGCTCGCCAAGTCTCTAGCGTAGAGTCTCCGCCTTTCGTGAGTATGATGCACAGAGTAGCTCTGCCTTTCATGATGCTATTTTTTGGATTGGAGTATGATCTGTAGGTGGCAAAGGCGAAGTGCATATGAATTTCCCATTTCTGGAACTGGCCCATCCCTTGCTCAAATTTGCTCATGTGTAAATCCAAGGGGGGGGGCGGGGGATTTGAGTGTGAAAGAGAGGGAAAGACAAGCAAGAAGAGTTTTTTAGAAAGGGCTCGGAATATATAAAGAGAGAGAGTCAGTTAGTGTCAGTCATTTCACAAGTACGAGCTTGTGGGAAGGCTTTCAACTTCTAGTGAGATTCCCAAAAAAAGTCCAAAATCAAAATGAAGGTAATGTGAAATATATGGCGTACGCCACATCTCCTTTTTTTTTGAAAATGTAGCTCATTTAGAGAAATAATTCAAATTGAGCAAAATTAGAGTAATCTAATGAATCTATTTAGATTAATTATTCTAATTAATTCTATTAGTTAATAAGTTTAATTAGATTAATTAATTTTCTTAATTGGTTAAATTAATTAATTAATCAAGCCTAATTAATTTTAATGTTAAACTAATCTAATTAAATTAATTACTCTAATTAATTCATTTAATCTAATTAACTAGATAAATTAATATGATTAATTAATTGGTTTAATTTATTTATTTAATATATTTAATGAAAATGTAATTATTTTTTCCCAAAAAGAAAACATTATTGATTTAATTAGGTTTGATTAATTAATTAATTGATGCTTAAAGGGTTAATTAATTAATTAAGTAGATTCATTAATTTAAATTCATTCTAGTAATTTAATGAATCTAAGTAGATTAATTAATCTAATTAATTGAGTAATTACATTAGTCAATGAGTTAGACAAATTATTTTGATCAACAAGTTGAATCTACTAAATTAATGTATTTAATTAAAACCTAATTATTTAACTTTAATTTAATTAGGTTGGATTAATTAGTTAATTAGAATAATTAAACGATACTTAGGTTAATTAATGATTTAAGTAGATTCATTGATTTAAATTAATAAGAGTAATCTAATGAATCTAATTAGATTAATTAATCTAATTAATTGAGTAATTATATTAGTTTATCAGTTCAATTAGACAAACTATTTTGATTAATTGGTTTATGTATTTAATTAAAATGTAATTATTTAAATTTACTTTAATTAGACTGAATTAATTAGTTAATTGGATTAATTATACTATGCTTAGGCTAACTATTTAATTACATTAATAAAACTAATCTATTTAAGTGATTAATTAGTTTGATTTTATTGATCAGATTATTTAATTATTTTAATTGATCTCCTTAATTTAATTTATTGAATTAACTTATTTAATTAAAATGTAATTACTTAAATTTAATTTATTTAGGCAGATTAGTTTGATTTAGCTTGATTTGTTTAGTTTGGTTAGGTTAATTAATTAATTTATTAATTAGACTGATTTAGTTAACTTAGTTAAATTAATTAACTAGACTGATTAGAGTAATTAAGTGAATCTCATAAATTGATAATTAGATTCATTAAGTAGATCAAATTTTTTAATAATTAGATTAATTACTCTAATTAACTCAATTTATTAGGTCAAATAATTAATTACTTAATTATTTTAATCTGAGTAATTGATTAATTAGATTAGTTAAGTAGATAATCTACTTAATTAGATTAATTACTCTAATGAGATTAATTAAGAATGAAGGTGTGGCTTGAGCCACACCTTCATTTAAGTAGTTCTAATTCTAAGAAAAAAAATCAAAATCTTTACCTTTGAAATATAGCATACTACATACGCCATATGTTGTTTTAGAGAAGACTTCCTTTGAAGGTGTGGTTTCAGCCACACCTTCATCTAAATATTTCTAAATTTGAGAAAAAAATTCAAATTAATAGCAAAAAATGTTTCTACTTTGATTTTTCAATAAATTTCTTCCTAAAAAATCATAGAGATAAGATTAGTCGCCTACCATGCCATGACAACAGAAAAACTCATAAGAAAGGCATGGTTTGATAGAAAATTCACTTTTGAAAGATATTTCGAATTTTATATCTCAAAATGGGATTTTTCTAGATAATTTTAATTTTCCCCAAATTATTAAAAAAAATTAGGTTTTTTCAAAAGACGTTTATAGATTTTGAACTTTCTTGCATTTTTCCCCAAAAAAATATAATTTCACATTTGGAAAAAAATTTCACTTTGATAGCTCAAAATGGGAGTTTTCTAAAACAATTATTCACCGTTTGATTTTTTATTAATTTAATTTAAAAAAGATATGGTTTTAAAAAAAACACTTGTACATTTTGATTTTTCCCCTAATTTTATACCATTAAATTAGGGTTTAGGGTCCAAACTCTTATGGCATGAGGAGTTTAGACATCTCTAACATTTCCCATCTCCCTTTCCTATTCTGAGTCCTCTAGCATTATTCCAAACTACTTTGTGGAGGATAAGCCAAGCAAGACAAGACATCTTCTCTAAAACTTTTTTAGCCCAAATTCTGTCAAACCTGGCATACCAAACAGCTATATTATCCTTTAAATTCCATCCAACATTAAGTGTTCTAAAGACGCCCTCCATGTCAGTAGTTGGAGTTGGTATTGGAAGTATGGAAGAACATCCTACCCAATTGAATTCTGTATGTATAAACAGAACAGACCCTCCTTTCCAACTAATTTCTCCCTTCCATAATTCCAACCTCCCACTGACCAGTCCCTGTGGTGAGGAAAAATTCCCTTCTAATTTCTTACCATGTCCTCCATTTGAAGAGTTCTACGTTCCAAAACTATCCCCAAAATTGTATCCCCTTCTTAAATAGACCAGCTGCCAAAATAAATTGTTCATTTGTTAGTATACAGCTTCTGAATATTGTTGAAACCCAGACTGAGTCAATGGGCATTGCCCAACGGAACTCGGCAAACTTTGTCTCCAAGGTGTAGTACACATTCCAAACTTGAACATGTCCTCCTTGCGGTCAGGGCATCTCTTGCAGTTTCCATCCCCATTGCCAAAATGGAGAAGCTCATGGCATTTGTCTGAGCATCCTTGTGTGGAATCAGCCATCTTCTCAGAGATTTTTTCATCTTCTCAGGGATTTTTTAATCTCAAAGTGCACATCTTTTATTTTTCCAAATCCTAATGAGCCTATTCCTCAAGTAGTCTCTACTATGAAGTAAGTTTCCATCCAGCATTTAGGAACCTAAAATCTCTTTAGAATAGGAGGGAAGTTTTGGGATAAGGAAGAGAGCATCAAAACCCATCCTACTAAATTTTTCATTCAATACTAGGATGGAGCCCCCTTTCCATTGGATATTTCATTAGAGAGAGAAAGTTTACTCAAGATGAGCTCTGAGTCCTAGTTTATAAGATCGAATTCTCTTTTGACCTGAGTAAGTTTCCATCCAGCATTTAAGAACCTAAAACCTCTTTAGAATAGGAGGGAAGTTTTGGGATACGGAAGAGAGCATTGGAACCCATCCTACTAAATTCTTCATTCAATACTAGGATGGAGCCCCCTTTCCATTGGATATTTCATTAGAGAGAGAAATTTTACTCAAGATGAGCTCTGAGTCTTGGTTTATAAGATCAAATTCTCTTTTGACCTAGTCTTCCACTTAAAATTCACTTTGTCGCACAACTACCCCCAACTTTGGAGTCCTTTCTTGAGTGGCTCTATTGAATTCTTGGTTATTGAGGATGGAAAGATAATGGATACTCAAAAGAAATCTAAAGCCCTAAAAGGTCCATTCCTAGAAAAGGTGATATGGAATTTAATCTATCTAAAACTTTCCAAAGAGACCTTCATAGCGGGTTCCTTTGGTACTGTAGGGTTCAAGGTTGTAGAGAGTAGATAAGAGAGGATATGTATTCCACTTAGGTGCTCTAGCTGGTCTTTTATGCTCCTAATTTCTTAGAAGAAGTTGTTCCTAGTCATTATTGGGAGAGAGCAGCGCTTTAATAACCTAAGATATAGAGAGATTTTTGGAGGCCTATTCAATGTTCACTACCCTTAGGCCTCCTTTTCCTTGGACCTTGTGCAAAACCTATGCAAAAGGACCATATAACTTTGGATATCCTTTTGTACCCTCCCCAAAGAAAGGGCCTATAGAGTCTAATGAACTTTTCTATATCGGTTTTGTAAGGGGCCCAACAAGAAATGTAGAAAATTGTTATTGGATAAATGCAAAGATTGAGAACCATTTTTCTACTAGCTAACATAGCTTGATATCCCTTTCACTTATCAATATGTCTCTTGAATCTCTCCAAAAACCATTCCCACATCTGCTTCATGGTATTGTCAAATCCTAAGGGGATGCCCAATGCCTAAAATAGTTCCCTTTGGTATCCTATGGCATCCCAGGTGTTGCATATGAGTTTTTTCCTCTCCACTAAAAGTTGTATATCCTATTTTAGTATGGTTTATGATAGATCTAAAAGTAGAGCAAAAAGCATTTAAGCACTCTAGAATTTGTTGGACATTTTGGAGGGTGTTCCTAAGAGTGAGGTTGGTGTCATATGCAAATATTATTGACTGATAAGCTGCTTTCCCCCTAGAAGTTCAATCCCTTTAATGGCCCCTTATTTGACTTGACTGTTCAGGAGCCAACCTGAATCATGTGCAGCTATAGCAAAGAGAACGGGGAGTAGAGGAAACCCCTATCCAATTGATCTTTTACAAGGGAAAGGCTAGGACATTTCTCCATTCACACACACCTTTGTAGATGCATTGGTAAGACGGAATTTGACATAAGACACAAAAGTAGGGCCCATGCCCATGTCTCGAAGATCTTGGATGATAAAGTCCCATTTTAGCGAGTGAAAATTTTAGGCAAGTAGACCCAAGCGAGTGGCTATAGCTTAGACAAGCAAACATAGTGGAGAGTTTGCACTTTTTTGAGTACTTCTCATAGTTTAGGTGAGCAATGGCACCTTCATTCAAGTATGTACTAGGGTTATATATATATATAAGCTTGTGTGTGTGTGTAAAAAATAAAACCTCACGGCACACGATGCTCAAATAAATGGTGGATAATAAATTTCTCATTATATGGATGTACATAAAATATGTATATAATTGGTACAAAAGTGTTGAATCCATCAGGTAGTCCAGGCTCCGAGGTCAGTGTCCAATTTCCTACCACCATCTAGACAAAACAATGTGTTAGAACATCATAGTTTTGTGAGGGAAGATGGATAATGCCTATAAACCCCAGCTTGTTATTACTTATACCACAGAACAAGACACCTATCAAGATTCTAAAATGATTACAAAAGATGGGGCATTAGAATAAAATTAACAAGGGGGGATCCCATATCCATACAAGAGATAGTTAGATTCTTTTCTTTTTAAAAGTACAAGGGGGGATATTCCACACCCATAAAAATGAAAGAATGGAAATTATTGTACAATGGGGGGTAGTCCGCACCCATAATGAATAGAACCCTGGGAGGTATTCCACACCCATGATTAACAATTTTGGTAGAAGGTGGAGAATCTCTTTGCTATCCCCGATTACAGAGAAGAAAAATCATTACATCCATTTGTAGTCCACAAGCAATTAAAATTGTTTGGAAAATGGGTCCATTAACCAAGTCCGTTCATTATCATCCAAATGCTTATATGATAGGATATAAGTGGTGCTTCAAAATCTTGGCATTAATTTTTTTCAAGCTCATGCTAACATGAAATCTTGATCAATAGTTTGTATAAAGAAATCATGACAAGCATTTTATATGAAGGGAATCAAAGTTAACCAACAAAAAATATTACTTTTGGAGAAATGTCTCTTTATTTTTATTAAAACCAATTAATTTAAAGATGATGGGAGGTAATCCACACCCATGATTGGCAATTACAGGTCAAAATTTAAAAAAAAATAAAGAAATGATTGAACCAAAAAATAAGTTGGACATAGGAAAAATAACAAGGAATAAGCAAAGCACTTAAGCCATGAAATGATTGATTAGACAATTTAATTAATTGATTTGTAGAAATGTTAAGATACTAAGCAAATTGCAATAATTTACATAAAGTGCTTGAAATGAAAAAGGGCTAAATAAGCATGTGAAATGAATTAGAGAAAAAATTTAACTATATTGAGGAATTTAAAACTTTAAAAAAACACAATAGAGAAAACTACCAAGAAAAACTTAAGTATCCTAAAATGAGTTGTAGTCCATGACTTGAAAAAATAAAAGTACATCTAAAAAGGGTTCAAAATAAATAAATAATATAAAAAGCTAAATTAAAAAATGAATTTACAACAAGGTGAATGATATTCAATCATTCATAAGGCCTACCCAAGATCAAAAAAGTAAACAAAAAGGAATCCACTAAAAATGGTGTCAAGGAAGAGGAGATAGAGAGAGAGAGAGAGAGAGAGAGAGAGAGAGAGAGAGAGAGAGAGAGAAGGGGGTGTGTGGGAGAAAAGGTGGAAAATGGTGTGAAGGAAGAGGAGATAAAGTGGAGAGAGAGAGAGAGAGAGAGAGCGAGAGAGAGAGAGAGAGAGAGAGAGGGGGGGGTGAGAGAGAGAGAGAAAGTCAACCACAATAAAGTCTGCATTCAAGTCCAATGAAGAAGAGCCAATAGGAAAAATGCACTTCCAAAAATTCAAGAAATGCCTAATTTCTGCTTTGCTAAAATCTCATCGTTGCTAAGGCTACCCTAAGGGCAGACCAAAAAGGAGGATATATATATGTATGCAAACTAAACAATGTATATAAGACTAAGCAACAGAATGGAATAGAGGCAAGAAAGCATTACACAACAATCCATGAAGAAACTAGAATGTACAAATAGATAAATATACATGCAAAAAGAGACAAAATGCAATTTAAAGCTAAGGAGGGAAAGGACCAAAGCGGAATGAAACTCATAATTTCATGTAGTGGAGTCTAGGGTAGTGGAATCTATAGAGGTTTCTTTTAAAAAAAATTATATGTGGATGTATGCTTGTGTGTTTAGATGTCCTTAATATTTCTTGTTAATGGTTCTTGTCACATGTTATGTACTTGTCAACAAAAGATGTAATCTCATTAGTTTCATGGACACCACATATGGGTGCATTTTGTATCCACATGATGCCATGTTCATGTTGGCTTCCTCACTTTGGAATTATGTCACTCATGAAGAAGTCGATCAAACTTTGGAATTATGCCCAAAATTCTAGAGATTTGGAAAACACATACTGTGACCTCTTTCTTCCACCCCTCCTTCTTCCTTGACCCTTGCAAAAAAATTGCCAAACATTTTTAAAAATTGTTGTTTGTATGTAAGACAATTGATTCCTCACAATATCATGGGTAGGACAACAACTGTAAAAGTAAGCAATGCATGCTACTTTTTGAACATAAATCATCACACTAGAATGTCAATTTTATGAAAGTCCTCACTCGAACTGTCCACTCGAATGCAGTCGCTCGAATTCTGGTAATCCTCGGGGCAACTAACCCTTCCTCAATGTTGTTCAGGATTGCCAGATTGAGCAACTTAGCATTTTGCTCAATTTGTATAAATACAAAATTGAAAGGCAAGTTGTGTTGTCTTTTGATCATTATCCAAGTATGTGCATTTTCCATTATGTATGTTGTTTGGTTTTTAAATAGTAAACGTTCACAATGTGTTGGAGTATCTTCAATTGTACTGATGTATCTTTGTACAAACTTTGAAGGAGTTCTAAATGCTATTGAATACTTTTGCAATGTTATACAGTCGTCTACTTCCACTGTCATTTTGTACAGTAGAATGTATTTACAAAGGGTTTGTAATTCGCATTAGGTGGTGAAATGTCATGATAATGAATAGGGTGTAGTATGTATGTGGCATACTCTCAAACGCGTTGCCTGAATATGTTTCAATAATTTACATTCTTCAATGGTAAGTGGGAGTTGTCTTATCATTGTGCTTTCTAAATAACAAAAATAACAGCAGCAAATAAACGTGTCCATATGTTACTATACTCACAGTGCGTAGCAAAATGCATCAATAAATTTAATTAAAAAGCCACATCATTTCCAATGAGAGGTAAAAAGGTTTCAATGAAATAATGTTTCACACCTTTTGAATTATTTCCATATTTAATATTTATATAGCAACAACTGAAGACATACAAATGTTTTACTTGAACTCTACTATGCCATTGTAGCAGTAGATACGAAATAACAATATCACGGTAGGACAGAAAGACTAAGACTGAGCAAGTACATTTTGAGATAACTGTACGGTACAAAGACTCGAGTAGACCATGTAGATTTAGATGGGGACCTTCTAGTATCCATGCTACAATAATGGCAGAGACTTTCTAAGATACCACATGGGACAACACTGTCACAAGAGTGCTGCAGTAATGAAGAAAAAAAGTACCAACGATAGGGAGGAGGAAAGTATGGAAAGGTAGCATGAGGCTATAGCCATAGTCGGGCCTACAACAGCCACTTTGTCCAGTAAAATGAGCACGGGGGGAGAAAGACAAGGACCAAAAGAACCAACATAGAATGGGTTGCAATCATAGAAGATGTAGAAGGAGGGGAAAAGCAGAATGAACCACCGAGCTCAACTGCAAATGGGCACATATTTTTAAGGAACTCAAGTCTTTCAGATGGAAACTGCCACCTGGCATATGCTTTTAACTCAAATCTTTCAAATGGAAACTACCACATATTTTGAGTGAACTTCAATCTTCCAGACCAAAATTATTTAAACCATTGGGATGATTGTTGGGAGATTCCAATACATGACAACAACTTCAAGCAACTTCAAACATCCATATGCGTATCAACAAAAAGCAAGTAGACCACCTTATATGTGAAAAAACAAAGGGCTGAATGATTGTCGATGTTTTTCTAAAAAATATAGTAGCTCAAATGGCCTTTATTTATAGGGAATGAAGGCACAATGACATCAAAAAATGGAAATGTCTCTTATCTCCAACATGTCTATATCAAAAGCGCTCATCTTAGAAGCAAAAAAGCAATCGAAACACTCTACCAACACAAGATTGCTTCATATGCAACACAGTAGCATCATCTAAATTCTTACATAGGACATGCTCATGGAGCAAAAACCATATAGAAACAACTATTTTAGCACATACTATTGTTGGAGAACATTTCAAACGTATACATCTACATGATAAAAAAGCACAGAATAGCAAATGTAGTGCATAGATGGAGACCTCCATATTCCTCTAGCCCTAAATAGCAACATGCCATAACTGAGCATGCTACTCCATTGAAGGGCATGTAGACAAGAGACAAGCATGAACATCACACGCAAAAGAAACCAAAAACTTCGATGATGAGAACACCATCCCCCTTCGAACAGGCCCCAAACATGAACCTCCACCAAACCCACATGAAATACAACACGAATCACCTCCATGCCCATACCAATTCATCTCGATAATAAACATGCCAAAACACACACAGGTAGAATTGTACCCCTTTTTACTATCCTGCCTCACAGGGCGATGCAACAACCATCCAATATGTTGCATGTCCTTGAATCGAGGGTAGACCATGTCCCTTGTCATCACAACAACATACTCTTCCATGTAGAAATGAAGACATGGCTAATGGAATCGCAGCAACAAAAGGCCAACGAGGAAGCATATAGAACAAAGAATGCTTGAGCCGGACGGCATCACAAGGAAGAGACCCACTGTGACCAACAGTGTCACAACAAAGAGAAGGTAAGCCGTAAATCCTCCTTGTATAGCCAGAACCTAATCACCTTAGCTAAATCCTTGCACCTCCACTAACTAGATCATATTGACCAAGTACACACAAACTCCCCATTTTCCTAACCCAGGCCAAAAATTCTCACCCTTTCCTAAGACCCTCAGCAGGGCAAAAAATGTCACCATTCATCTCGACCCCTCGACTCGGCCATTCCCTCCCCAGAAATGCCTTCAAGCCACACTCTTCAAGTGTAATGGTTCTTCAACAAAATGCACCTTGCCCAACCATCCTCCAAAAATGAAGAAAAGGTTTGTCATCCTAGTGGCCGAATGAGAGAGCTGAGCCTGGGGGCATCAGACGACAAAAAAGTGTCCTCCACGGATGGTTGAAAAAAATTTGGTGCAAAATGCAATAATTGGTATTTGATCCCTTGTTGGTGCTCCTGCAGAGTATCTTCCATCCGCTACGCCAATCACCAGTTGCTATAATTAATTTGGTAGATGGCCATGCTATCTTCGGCAAAAGGCATAAAGAGTGAGCTTGCATTTTCTTTATTAGCAGGTCTATACTCTCTGCAAAGAGTTTTCTTGACATCCCCATAAAGCATTCTCTGAACTTTGCACCAACTATGAGCAGAGTCACTTTGCAATATTTAATGTATACAGGGCAGTCTCCCGATTGGGTTGGAATCTTTATGCTTGGGAGGGGAGTGAATGCAAATTCTTGATGTTCCGGTAGTGGGTTTCTTTTTATCATTACCATGATTTCACCATTTTTTAGTACTCCTTTCCTCATCGAGGTTACCAAGATAGACTATGTAAGACAAGAATGACAAAATAGTTCATGTAGCAACAAGACAACAAAGAGTTCGGTGAGGCACAGGGCAAGGGCAACTCAAGTGAGCTAAAGCATGACAAGAAGGTTACTCATAAATCTATTATCTAGATATCCATGCTACTGATGCACACGCTCACTCTAAGATCTAAATAAGGATTTCCTCATTCAAGCTTTTAGGATAGCAATCATAATTCCTTGCAAAGCCAATCTGATTGTGCCCATCCAATATATGTATGACAAGGGTTTCTAGTTTGTAGCTGCTTAAGCACCTTCTTTGCAACCTTGGACCACTCACAATTCCTTCGTACTTGCCAAAATCTGATTTTGTATCCCTCAACAAATGGATATCTGTGGGAGAGGAGAGCACACACAAAGGGATAAGGAGACACCAAAAGTGGTGGAGCAAAAGCTACTCCAGCTTATTCCTCTATCATATATATATGAGTATACATGGGCACTGTACAAGTGGGTGGGCACACTGCCCTTTACCCCAACAACCTCCCACTTAAAGGCAGTGTGCCTTTAAGGGAGTATAGTACACATATAATACAATCAGCCATAGGCTGAAAAACAAGATGACCAGACCATCATCCTATGCCCATCGGCACTTTACAATGTGCAAAGTGCATAGAGGATAAGCTGCTAGCAGACATCAGGTTTGCAGGGTAGAAAATGACAAGCTGTAGATGCCTGTCAACCAAGATCTCATGCCAGATCTCACTGGGAGAGTGAACTCTCACGACCACGTGCTCCTGTGCTAAGTCCATAGCACCCAAACAGCAGTCACTATGCAAAGAAAATGTCTGTACCACCTGTGACCATAAGCACATGATCTACAATAGACCTCTGCTGGTCTACCCAACCTGCATCACCTGCATGCTACTCGTGGAAGCATAAGGACCTGATGTCCACAACCGCTTCCCTACTGCCAAAATCTACCATAATCATGCTACCAACTCCCACTGCAATGGAAGCAAGAACCGGAAGTGTAGCCCTAATGGCAAACATGTGAGAACCAAGTCTCAACACAGTCATGGATGCATGAAGTACTATGGCTACCATATCAACCATAACTTGCGACTCAACTAATCTGTGATCGTCAAACCTGCTGTGTTTCAAGTGTGGAGCCAATATAGGCAATGGAGTACTCAGTAACTTCCCCCTCTTCATACTAAAACAACCAAGTATCTGACAAACATCATCAAGACCATGCAGCTCCCACTGCAAAGCATCCCTGTCCATAAGGAACCATATGGCAAGTAACATCAGAAGGATAGCAACCTCCTGAATACTGAGACCATAACCTGTCTCACTGCACATCACATCCTGAGCTCTCATAATGGTATCAAACCTATGAAGCCAAGCTCCAGGGGATTGCTTCTGGCCATGGAGGCACTTACGAAGCAAACATATCAATGATTCCTACCCATGCGCAATATGACTCGAGTCAATAACTGCAGAAACCACATCTGTCTTGGCATAACTAGCCAATGGATCATACGGGGCATCATTAGCCAAGGTATCCTCCTCACCATGCATAGCCTCATCCTCATCTGCAAGAGGCACTCCGCATCTTGGGAGTAAATTGTAACTGTCCATAGAAGATGCATCAACAATCTCCATAGGAGTATAAACCTGTGGAATACTAGAGACATTTGATCGTCTCTGACCAAAGTCAGGAAGTAATCGTGGCTGTCCCAACTTTATAACCTGCTCACCGTGGGAAAAACCTCCCACTCCAAGGGATATGGGCTGCCCCTGCAAAGAATTTGGAGGTATCAGTGCACTTACACCCTCCTAGAATACCACTGTCCTGATATCCACAGTCCTGGGCTGTCTAAACATAGCATCCTCTCTGAAATAGACATTATGGCTACATATCAACTCTCTAGTTGAAGAATCCCATAACCTGTAGTCCCTACTGGACTCACTGTTTCCAAGGAAGATACACCTCCTCGATCGGGAACCATGAGCATAAGCCTCGCAGCCAAACACACGTAAATGCTCATAACATGGTGCCCTGCCTGTCAAGAAGTCAAATGGCACTCTACCATTCAGAGATCTCCTGGGTGACCTGTTAAGCAAGTATGCAGCTGTCTTACATACCTCAGCCCAATAGCATTCGGTAAGACCTGCATATCGTAGCATGCTACCAATCCTGTCCAATAGAATCCGATTTATGCCTTCTGCCAAGGCATCGTGAGTAGAAAGATGAGGGGTGGTCAACACCCCATTGATACCAAGTGTATCACATAGATGCTAAAATCTAGGAGAGGTAAACTCTGTATCACCATCAGTCATCAAGCTCAATAGCTTCTTTCCTGACTGATTTTTAGCATTACCCAAGAAGCGCTGAAATGTATCATATACATCATGAATGCTTCTACCGAATTGGATATACCCATATGTACTTTGTAGCAGCATCAATAAATGTCACAAAGTAAGAGGCGCCACCCAGTGAAACGGTAGGCATAGGCCCACAAACTGCACTATGAACCAACTACAATGGCTCAACATACGTCTCACTGACTGTCTTCCTCACAAAAGAGGATCCTGACTGCTGATCATCATCACAATCATGACATAAAATTTGAGAGACATCCATAACAGGAATGTATCTCAATGTTGTAAGGGCTTTGATACCTGCGGTAGACATATGTCTAAGTCTGGCATACCATAAACTAACTGATGGCTGCTTACTAATCATAAGCATCTTATCCTGGACACCTGATACATGCAATGCATAAGAGAATCCAACCCGTGATCCCCTAGCCATAACCAGATTGCCTCTAGCAATCTTCCATGCATGATCACCCAAAGAGCCATGATAACTTGCCTCAACCAACTGTCCAGTACTGATCTTGCTCGTAGCAAGTCCTAGTATGTGTCTAACCCTATGTAGAACAAGAATAGAGCCACTAGGCATAACAAGGTGGATATCCCCATAACCATAGACATCCATAGAATGATCGTTGCCCATCAAACCACTCTCCACAATGCATTCCTGATATGCACTGAACCATGACCTATGAGGGGTCATATGACATGAAGCACATGGATCTAACATCCAATCACCAAGAATGGGTACATCAGTGGCCAAGAAGGAGCTGTCAGACATAGACAAAAGAATGCCTTCATCACTGCTACTGTCAGCGGAAGCCCTGGCATCCACGCCTTGAAGCTCAACATGCTTCTTCTCCTTCTTCCTGTCATTCTTAACCTTGCTCTTCTTCTTGTATTTTCTCAGCCATTTCCAACAATACTTTTTCATGTGGCCATACTTTCCACAATAGAAACATCTAACATAAGTCCAAGAGCTAGACTTGCTCTTGGAATTCCCCCTTGAACATGATCTGTTTCTACCAATTGATCGACCTTTGAAGTGCATATCAAGGCTATATTTTAGCCCATCAGGACATTTCAGCCCATCATGCTATAACATAACACTATCATGGTCATACATCCGGCATATACGAGTATAGAACTCATATGCATGGTAGTCTACACCCTGTACACCATCCTGTACCTGCAAGTAGACTGACTTCGAGAGTGATGACTGAATGATAGAGCATGCTTGCTCATCCATGTCATCCCAATCACTCTGTTTAATGCTATTAGGCTTGACACCTTTGCATTGAATGGGCTTATGCTGCCTCTTCTGCACTAACACATCATAAATCTGCTCTTTCCAATACTGAAAGTTTGATCCATCCAACCTCTCAATATCAAAGAGGGCACTACCAGCTGTAGATGCCATATCTGTGGCACAATAGGTCACAACCAAAGAGCAATATAGTGCAATAGGCATTCCAAATGACCAAAAAATATAGTGTTGTCCAGACCAATTAGGTCTCCAAATAAATTGGCTGATCCAATGCTCAAAAGCACTCAGCCATAAAGAGGCATAAACAAGAATATATGCAGCCCCAGTAACCTGCCAATACCTGGCAATCCAAGTAATAAATGCACTGAACCAAATGAGCAATGCTTGCTCAACCAATGGCAATAGGAGCCTAGCTCAACTATCCATAAACATCAGTGCGGCATCCACCAATGCAAATCCATAATGCATCGAAATGGCATTTACTGCATCACCAATGCATCACCTCAAGTGTGCAATCCTTTAGCAACAAAATCAAGCATTCACCACTTGTCAAATGTGCCAAAGAGACTTGTCAAAATGCCAAGAATGCCCTTGGACTGAAGTGAGATCCCAATCACTTTCTGTAATTTACTGTGAGTTCCCAATTCACTGTTGTGCAAGAGAAATTCGTACAACAATACCTCACAGCCACTTTGGGCAAAATAACACGCTGTCCTTGTTTTTGAACAGCAATATCTTTTCATTGAAAGACTGGATGCCAAAGCTATAAACAGCAAAGTTGTAGCTAGTAGAAAGATCTGCAACTTATCAGTTGATCTCAAGAGATAAATCCTTGTGGATTCTCAGATATTCTCACCTGAAAAACAGCTTCCTTCACATAGGTCACAAATAGACAGTAGACTACAACTTTTTGTGGTTTTGTAGAGGCTGTAACTCCTGTAGCAGCTTATACCGGATCAACTTGCTTCCAAAAGCAAAGTTGTAGTATGTTCTATGAACTACAACTTTCCAGTTCGGCACAAAGTGCAATTCTGCACCAGGAAAGAGATATTCAGTCCTGAAAATGACTGTTTTGTCATAAAAACAACAACAACTTGAATGTTTGCTACCCTTTACAGCACTCATCTGCTCCGGTAAAAAACAGCCCCAAAAATGGTCAAAATACATCCAGCAGATCACCCCGTATGTCAATTGCAACACCAGCAAAATGGCAAGTACAATGCCCAACCAAATTAGCCCCGAGAATAGTTCAGCAATAAAATAGCCCAAAAGCACTGGCAAAACAACCCTGAAATGTGCTCCAAACAATGCTAATCTGACAGGATCTCAATACATCACCGTACCACCGTATGTATCCAACATAGGCAAATAACCATGCATCCAACGAACTGTCAATGCATCTCAACCAGGCATGTACCACTGTCAAAGCATGTGTCAATGCCACTGCCAAAGTGATGTACAGATCGAAAGCTCCTTGTGCAAGACTACAAAATGGCATATGACCAGTCCCGCAAAGTGCCCAAGCAACAGCCTCAAATCAGCCTATCCACAGCTAATGTCCACAAGGCGTACTTCTGCAAAATGTCCCGCAAAGAGACCAAAATCAGCCAATGCTCAGCTCCAAGACCTCAAATGCAACACCGGCTATCTCCCAAGCATACAACTGCATCAAACATGCAATCCACAAGCTCCCCAACAGCTCATCTTCTCCAAAATGGATGTTGTTACTATCACTGGGCTGCTCTTCCTTTGCTCATGGGATGGAGTTGCTGCTAGTGCTGGGATGCTCTTGTTCCTTTGCTCACATCTCTTCCTTTTGAAATAGCCTGTTTCGTGCCATCCTCTCAAGGGCACCTCTAGTGTCCACGGCTCCATCTGCAACCTCATGGGCCAAACGATGCTCATTACAATGGCTTCACCCATAGACAGCTCTCCATCGAAGGCTGCCCACTGACTACTCCCCAGCTAGCACCTTAGCTCCAACAGCACCCATGCTTGCAGGCCTCCAATGACTGGGCTCTGATACCAGTTGTGGGAGAGAAGAGCACACACAAAGGGATAAGAGGAGACACCAAAAGTGGTAGAGCAAAAGCTACTCCAGCTTATTCCTCTATCATATATATATGAGTATACATGGGCACTGTACAAGTGGGTGGGCACACTGCCCTTTACCCCAACAATCTCATCATATAAGCTTTCAAGAAGACAGAAGCCTTCATTCCTCACAAGCCCACTCTTCTGGTGCCCGTCTAACCTAGGTGTGAGAAAGCCCCCCCTCATTCTTAGCTCCTCTTCTGCAAGCTTGAAACCATACAAAGTCAACACACCATATAGCTTGCTGCACATATACCTAGAACAAGAACCACCCAAGATGTTGATATGGCATGTTAGCCATTTTAACTACCTAAATGAAAATTACTATATACTAAATGCAAAGTTCTATATCCCAAAATCGAATTGCTACATGCTATATACAAAATACTGTGTGCAAAATACAAAATCATGCATTCCTAAATGCAAAGTACCATGTGCAAAATATAAAGTGCTATGTTTTGTATCCCAAACTGAAATTGTTCATGCTATATGCAAAATACTAAGTGCAAAATGCAAAATGATATGAACCCAAGGAAGGGTATGTTCCTTGGTCTTATAATTTTTGGAGAGGAAATGTGCCAACTCTCCCCCCACACGAATGTGTGGTTAAGTTTATTTGTTTATGTGTTGGATACAAAGTGCTATGTGCTAAATGCAAAAATACTAGTTAGTAAATTCTATGTGCTATATGCAAAATACTATGTACAAAACACAAAATCATACATTTCTAAAAACAAAGTACCATGTGCAAAATGTAAAATGCTATGTTCTATATCCCAAACTCAAATTGCAACATGCTATATGCAAAATACTATGTGCAAAATGCAAAATGATATGAACCCAAGGAAGGGCACATTCCTTGGTCTTATAATTTTTGGAGAGAAAATGTGCCGATTCTCCCTCCACATGAATGTGTGGTTAAGTTTATTTGTTTATGTGTTGGATACAAAGCGCTATATGCTAAATGCAAAAATGCTAGTTGCTCAATGATAAGTGCTAATTCTTAATGCAAAATGCTATGTACGAAATTCATAGTGCTATATCTTAAATTCAAATTGCTACCATAAAAATAAAAAGTGATAAATGAAAATGCTATGGAAAGGGCACATTCCTTGGTCTTATAATTTTTGGAGAGGAAATGTGCCGACTCTTCCCCCACACAAATGTGTGGTTAAGTTTATTTGTTTATGTGTTGGATACAAAGCGCTATATGCTAAATGCAAAAATGGTAGTTGCTCAATGATTAAGTGCTAATTCTTAATGAAAAATGCTTTGTACAAAATTCAAAGTGCTATATCTCAAATTCAAATCGCTACCATATATATAAAAAGTGATAAATGAAAATGCTATATCCCAAATTCAAATAGCTACCAAAAACATGCAAAAAAAAATATGTTAAACAGAAACTCCTATGTGCAAAAAGAAAGAGCTATTTACCATGTTCCAAATTCAAAATGCTATATGCTACATTCAAATTCCTATATGCTATATTCCAATTGGTATCAAATTGGTAAAAATATAAAGTGTTAACAACCTTGATATTTTGTTTGCAGATTATTTGAATTGTTGAATTTCAAGTCATTTTTAATGCTTTGATCTACAATGGGAAAATAAAGTAGGTGCTTCTACTTTAACATATAATTTACTTTAAAAATATGAAAAGGTCACTTATTGAAAGAAGAGAACATGCTTCCTACATTAGCATAAAAAACAAGAAAAGACGATTACAACTGAGTTTCTCTTCATGGCTATTCATCGATAAATTTCTAAAAGAATGGAACCAAATTACTACTCAATATATTTCGAAGATGCAATATTGTGTATTTTGTGGTAGAATAGAATTTAACACAGGTTCTTTTACAAAGTTAAAATTAGTAATATCACTACTAGAATCAAGTCCCATATGACTTATCCAATACGTTCATAAGTTTGCATGTAGAAAATGGCCTAGGACATAGATAAAAAATGGCTTGTAAAGCATGCATAGATAGTCCATTCAGAAAGTTGTACTTGGTTATGATCCAGACTATTTATAGAATGTATTAGGTGCGGGCATATTTCAAATGCAAATGCTTTCTATAATCGATATATCCCTAAATGTTTATAGAGGTATACATCTTTAGCAATAGGTATACTACAAAGAAGATCGATGTTGGACAATCCACTAATATGTTGGAATCGCCAACAAAGATTTTGTACTAACTCAACAAACTTACTATCAACAACGAAACACGTTCTAGCGTTTAACTCTAGAACACATCCCATGTTTAAAAAATACTTGACAATGTATGAACGACCGCATCCAAAACTAGGAGTAAGTGTTCTTTCTTCATAAGTTATTTTTGATATTCTTGAAAGACACTCTGCTGACTCACCATTCGATCTTATGAAAATTGCACATGAGGACAACTACTTGTCATTACTAGAACAAATTAACATGCTACCTACAACTCATCAATAAAAAAAAATACATCGCAGGAAGTTGGCACAATTGTACTTCGTGATTCAACAAGAATTATTGAGCATCAGCTCATAACATCTATGGAAGGTCTGTCACAATGTGACGAATTAACACTTGAGTATGCATTATTCCCATTCCTCTATCCTTTTGGATATGGTGCTCATGATGGCAAGATGTTCTTCAATGTATATTTAAAAATGAGAATATCAACATTGTTCTCCGTGTTCACTCTTTACAAACCATACTTGGTATTGATGTACCAAATACCTCAATCTATTATAATAGCAAATTCTACTCAAACCATAGTATTACAAAGAGATATTGACCAACAAAGACAACAAGATCCAAGAATATCTGAACAAGAGATAATTAGACGTATTCTTAAGTTTCAAATACCAAGTTCTATTCCTGGATCTCCTTCATGGCACCATAGAAACTTAAAAGATCTAATGGCAATGGTTGACACATGGCGCCTTTCCAATACATTCCTTACACTTACTACAGATGAGGCATCAACCACAAGATGGTGTGAAATCGATCAAATAGAAACCATTGCTAAACAATTCAATAAGAACTTCACATGGAGAGATTGTCCAATTGAATGCGTAGTGCTCTTCCATGTTAGACTTCAACCTCATATCTTATGATGTGATGGTTGACTCTACCTAGTAGTCCTTTATCACATAGAATATATCTTGCTAATGCTGGCTAGTGTGACCCACACCACCCGCCCGACCATCCTCATATTTCTCTCTCCTCCTTGGCTAGGCAAGTGGTATGAATCAGGCCTTGGAAACCCAAGTCGAGCAAGGTAGGGCATAGGAAGAGGGGACGGGGGTGCTCTCTCTCTCTCTCTCTCTCTCTCTCTCTCCCCAAAGAAACACACTTGCCCTGCCTTACGGGGCATGTTCCCAAAACTCATGACATTTGGGTGTGGAGGACTCTTGTAAGTTGTTTTTGCACGTGCCACTTGGATGGCTTCAAGCTTGAGTCAAGAGGGAGATTTCGGCCATCTAGGCATTGCCTAGCATGTATCTACTACTTCAATAATTAAGCTTTTTTTATGCTACCATCCCATTCAAAAAATGCCTTGCATTTTAAAGGAGCACCCAAGGTTTATAGGAGCCAATAATTGTGATCATAGGAGAAAGCCCAATTTGATTAATGCATAAAAAATTCAAGTTATGACTACATAAAACCAATTTTCTATATAGTCATGTTAAACCAATTGTTTTTATAGAGTCATATTAAACCAAATAATATAAATGTTTATACATTTTTAAATTTTTTGGATGTTTATCGTCCCATTGAAGCTCTTACCTCCCTTGAATGAAGGCAAAATTTTGGTTCTTGTGATCATTCAATTAGGCTGTCATTATTTGAAAGGGGTGCTTGGAGAGAAAAAACTATTTTTGTCCAAATACCCACATATAGTTCTAGGACAACCTCAACCCATCATGGAAAGGGAATTCTTCCATTACTAAAAACACATGAAAGGAAATGGAGTGGTGCACCTTTAGCCTACTGCTGCATCCTCTCTAATCAAACATCCCCTCACCCCTCTCCATTGAAAATCTTCTTCAACTTTCACCCATCTTTATCTCTAACACTTGCCAACTTTTTTCCTCACACAGCCCTCAGGGTTTTGACATTTTGCAAGTTTGTGAGTTTTTCAAGTATTTTTATGTGTGAATTTTCTAGCTAGTGGCTAGTTGTAATTCTTGCATATCACCATGCAAGTATAAATAATAATAAAGCCAGCTAATATATTTCTTAAACATATGAAAAAATCAATGGAAACCACGGAGCTAGTTCTATTAGAGGACAAGATCTCATCATAAATACCTTGAATCAATAGCTCATAGTTAAGCTACCAAGGCAAGCAAGCATTAGCCAAGCATCATTGCATTCGTGCCTTCATTGAGCCAAGCATAAATAGCTTGAAATAATAGCTCGCCGGTGAGCTACAAAGATAGGGAGCTTAAAAAAATTTCCTAGACAGCATTTTGGGGTTTCATCTAAAGGTACCCATGTTTGCAGTTGTTTTGAAGGCTTTTGGGCCTTCTGAGGTTTTCAAGTTTTTTGGTCCTTCTGAGCTCATTTCTAATGTCAAAGAGGTCAAATTCTGCATGTATCAAAAGTTTTGTTTTGTTCTAAGGAATTTATACCTCTCTAGCAACATATTTAAGTTTTGCTTTGTTCCAAGGAATTTGTACCAATGGAGCAGAGTAACGATGGTCATCCATAGGTTAAATATTTGAACATTAGCAATTTCTAGGTTTGTGGGAGATGTGTTAGTTTGTATTGAGTCCTCTACACGTAAGAATACAAGTTGTGCATATAACATTATTTTTAATTTCTCCCAATTCTTAATGCATAGTTCTGCTTAAATTTTCCCATTACAAAAAACATTATGGTTGATTCAAATCAATTCTTGTATAGCTAGAGTGTATAGCTAGAGATCAAGGTGGTTGTAAGAGTTCTACACCATATGATCTTTAATGGCATGCCATGAGCCATAGAAAAAATGTAATAAAAACTCACAAAAACTTACTTGCAAAATGCCAAGCCCCCGGCCCTCACTAGAAAGAAGAGGGAAGGATACCCATATGTCGCCTATGTGCAAGATAAAAGGAATGCTAAAGGACTCCCACATTGTGCATTGGAGGACATATGGTGGAGCATCTTCTTCATCCGTACAACTGGCACAATTATAACGTTCCTTGCAAGCATAGTGCAGTGAGACGTCCTTATCTCAATTAACAATAGGTTTGTTATCGCACAATCCTTCTCCATAATATTTCTCTTCATCTCCCTTGGGTTGTTGAATGCTATTGCTTGGAATTTGTTGTGGAAAGTTGGTTGTGAACATTTGCCTGTAATGGTTGTGAACATTTTCCTGTAATGGATGTGAAAATTTCATAACTTAGTTCATACAATGTGCTTCTTCCCTTACACTGGGGACATGTGATGCAAGAGTTCTCACAAGCCCATAGTTTCAAAAAATGTGAGTATATAGTAGTAAAGAGAGAATAGCCTTGTAAATGTAGAATTCCTCAGAGATAGGAAAAGGTGGCCATAATGGACTTTGGACAGATCGCATTAGTGAAGAATTATTATAGAGGACTTCTTGAAAGGTAGCCACCACATTTCAATTCTTCCATGTTTTTGTTTTCTTCTCAAATTCATTCAAGAGTGTGTACATGGAAGAGAGATCTTGAGCAGAGGCTCAAATCCTATTGTAACACTACTACAAGTGTGAACAAAAGTTGGATATTATTAGTCTCTACTACTCTTACTATTTTCAAGTTGTGAACTTATGTTGAGCATGTAAGATACTGCATTAGATTCTTTTTCAAGCATTAGTTCTCTAAATCTACACAACAATAAGAGTTCCTTCTCTCGCCCTACTTTATCTCTCTAGAAAAGGATCCCACTTACTCTTCCCCCTTGCTTTGAAAAGCTTTAGAGCCTTGAATTGAAGAGCATCAAGTTGGGAATAGATCAAACAAGTGGTCTATTGTGTAAGAGTCTATAGACATCTTTGGCTTTCTCCAATTGGTATTGAGTAAGTCAAAACATTAAGCGACTACATTCAAATGAGCCTAGACTTTGAGTGAAGCTTGTGAGGAGATTTGTGTAAAACTGTAGTTGCAACAATTGATTTTTATTAAAGAAATTCAAATATTGGCCACATTCTTGAGCTCGTCAAGCACTACAACGGCATGATGAACTCTATCTTTTCCAAGAACATCTCATGGGCTATCCATCCTTATTTGCAACAAACATATGCATGAGAACGAATTTAAGACATGCAACATTCTAAGTGTAGAATAATGAAACAAAATATAGAGTAAGTGTTCATGAAGCTCACCTCTGTAGGAAAATCCAAAGGAGTCATATAATACATATTTTTCATGATAGAACTCACCTCCAATAAGGAGAGATATTGAATTTTATTCTCTACTTTAAGGGGAGCTAGTGCAACACACTTAATCTTCTCAAGTGTGATGAATTTTTTAGTACCCTCAAAATTCAATGAAAATAACTTTGATTTCCAAACATCCCCCAGCTATGGGTCAAGGAAATTAAGGGCCCACATGACATTAACTCAATTGGAAGTACACTCAATCTTATCACACTATCCATTATGTGTAATTGTCAAAGAAAGATTCTACCTACCCTCCCATTGGATGTGATATTCTTCTTTGAATTGCATCAACCTCTTTCTTCTCAATAGCCGCTCTCTTCTCCGATGGAATTGTTGCTATAATTGTCTCAAGCTCTTTCTTTATGTCTATGTTAAATTCAACCTACAACACATTGACAAAGCAAGTATAATGTAAAAATTTCACATAAAGAGACATAGTCTTAGAGTCTATAAACATAAAATCTCAAACAAAAATGAATCAACAAACTGAAAGTATATATTAATAGAAAAAGGAAAGTAAAAAAGAGTCTTACGAATTCATGCACTGGAGACTTGCAAGAAGGGTAGTTTCACTAGTCTTCCATGGGTCAATTAATGTGCACATGACCCTCATATGTTTGGAGACCCTGAAAAGAGTCTTACGAATCCATGCATTGGAGTCTTGCAAGAACGGCAATTTTACTAGTCTTTTGTGGGTCAATTAAAGCACACATAACCCTAATATGTCTTGCTCTGATCTCTCTATAGGACTCCCCAATCATTGATGGTTGCCCTCCCACACATATAACATCTTATCAGAAAGGGAATGCAAACCAAACTTCTATCCCAACTGCTTTTCGAATAGCTGATCAACCGCCCTACACATTGGAGACCAAGACTGCCTCATTGTTGAGGTAACCTCAAACTCCTCTCCACTCCCAGTGCAAATGGAAGCATTAAATGCACCCTTCTTTGGGAGCTACCCCTCATACTAAAATGCACTCTTAAGTGTAGCAACATCACTCTCAAACTGCCAACCTTAGCATAGGTGATAAGTGTGCAGCCAAGATTTTAGGGCACTCGTTTGAATTTAGCATCCTATACCTAGAAATGATGTTACCCTACTTACAAGATCCAAACTAATGTCACTAACACAACTGAGTCGTCTCTCCCCTCACTCTACATGTATAGGTGTGTTCCCTACGTTTGTGGGAACATCCATCTGCTAGGATAGAGGAAAGAATGGTGTAATGATGGACAAGAATAGTCATCTAATCTTGACTACAATCCCTATTCCCTAGCTACATGTATCATGTATTAAAGCTTATTCCTTCCCAATCATATGACATTGTCAAAGTAGATAGAACATTACATGCTCATTCTTATGGAATCTACAACTCTTGGCATCCCATGTCCATAACCTCTTAGCATCCCTTTTGCATTCCTACTTGGAATGTTTGGCCCTAAGGAGGGCAAGAAATGGGTAATCCTTTGGCCCACTAAAGCGGGGAAAAAAAGGCAAAGGGGATCCTAGGAGGCCACAATATGATGGCATCTTGAGAGCACCCTCTGCCCATCTTTTTTCCCTTCATAGGGCTCTAAAGGATTTCCCACATTGAGAGCCCTTGTAATGCCCCAATGAAGGACAAAAAAATGGGTAGAGGGGGCTCCCGTAAGGCCACATAGTGTAGCCTCCTGGTAGCCACTTCTGCCTACTTTTTTTGCCCTTCACAGGCTAGACCATTGATCACTTAATGCCCCATTCTTCTATTCAAAGCCCTTGTACAATAGCCACTGATACCATGTCCACCCTATCACAACCTCTTGGCATCCCTTCTAATTTTATTCATGGAAGTTTTGTGCCCTATGAAGGGGAGAGTTGTACAATTCTTTAGCCTAATGAAGGGCAAAAAACATGGGCGGAGGAGGCTCTAAGAAGGCTAGGATATGGTGGCCTCCTAGGAGCCTTCTCTACCATTTTTTTCTAACCTTCATAAGGCCAAGGCTTGCCCATTAGGATCCCTAGCAATGCCCACTAAAGGTAGAAAAAATGGGTACAGGGTGCTCCCAGGAAGCTATGATATTCTAGCGTGAGGGGGCCCCTAGGAGGCTATGATATTGCAGCCTCTTGGGAGCCCCCTCCTCACTTGAGATATCCTAGAAAATGTTTTTGCCTAACCCCCTTGTAGCTCAACCATTTGGCACAACCTCCTTCAGCCCAACTATTCTTCTACCTCCTCATTAATGCCTCCCCATATTTTTCACCAGATTTTCCTTTTGCCTTTCTTGCTTCGATACATCCAGGAGAAAGCTGCTCCATTCATCTCAAATTCCTAAATGGTATTACCTTTAGTTCACACTTCACTCAATTGAGCAAAGATGCTTGAATTTTTTGAGAAGCACAAATGCTACACTTGGATTGGTAGTTTGAGTAAAGTAGTGTACAATTGTGTGTGGCTATGACTATGGCAAAAGCTACCACACTGACTCCCTTGTTTGAGGTTATTACCATGATGGAAGTCTATGTTACTATGCTCAAGTCCTCTAAATGGAACTTGCTAAGAGCTATATGGGTTCTACATAGAGGCTCACGGAATGAGGTGCAACAACTGGGGACAACATGGTGTTTTACTGCCAAAGTCATAGTAGTGTGCTAAGTAAAGCTATGTTTCCTTCATTTCTAGCAGCATATAAGCAAGAAATTCATCACTTGGGGACAGCTTAATCTTCTAATCAAAACTCCTCACAATTAAAAGGGTGTTTGAAAGCTCCTTATAATCCATGGCAAGGCACTTGAGGCCATTGAGCAAACCATTTATAGTTTCTCGCAAAATGCATTTCCTCTCCAAGAATGGCTCAAGACCTTGCCGCTTCAAAACTAAATTTACCAAAATCTTGCTTTGGTAATATCGCTTTGGTTTGTCATCAAATAAAGAATAGGATGTTGTCCCTGCATGCCTAACAGATCCACACTTCAAAGAACCTTAAATCTTGGACGTTATGCGAATTTCCTTGTCTAAGCAGTCCCCCTTCCCTAACACTGTGCACCATGCTTGATCTTGCATCTCGGCCCTTGTGTATCCTCTCACTCACAAAAACACATGCACACATGCACACACACACACACATACCCTTGGGGACCCTTGCAGTCCTTGGGATTTAGCAGTACTTTAATGATAATGATAGTAATGATAATGATGACAATTACTGACACACACATCTTTTTGGTTTTCCTGTACGCTCACCTTCCGTCTACGAACTACGTGATCCACTTCGAATACCTTTGCACGTCCCTTTTTGAACAATCAGTTGTTGCTCACATAGCCTCAGTCACTGCTCTTGTAGCCTCCCGCCTTCACGTTGTGCATGTTGGCTCTTCAGACGATGATCGAGAGCTACTCCCTTACCCAGCTTAGAGTCTCCACCAGATTATGTGTTGGTTATCTTGCTTACGTTGGTGCTCTTCCTTGGGTCCTCTACCTCGGGCGATTTTCTCTGCATCTTTTCCTTAATGGAAACTTTTTCACATCTGTTGGCTTCGATGCTGTGTTGATTGAACATACCTTTGGACTCTTGTGCAAGCTATCACGGATTGCATGGTCATTTCTCGGCTCACCTAGCACTTATACGATCTCTCTAGTTTCAGCCTTTGTAGTATTTTTATTTCTTTGGAAGGCACTAAGCTCCTGCTAGTAGCAGTGCAAGCACTTTATTTCTCTTAAAGACTTCCTTGTTGTTGCTAAGTCACTTTGCTTCTTTAATCGTCTGGTGGTCATTCACTCATTCTAACACCCCTACAAGACAAGAACTGCACATTTATAAAGAAATATACACAACCATTGCTACACATATAGACTACATAGAAGTCAAAACAAGTATGGCATTTGCAAAATGGATCAACAATATTGGAGAAGACATATCAACATACATACTAGCACTACGATCACAAATACCAAAACGAGACAAAAAACAACCCTATTCTTGAGAAGAGAACCAAAATACATTTTCACAAATGCTTTTAATCCAAAGATGAGTTCCTTGTGGCAATCAAATATGGATACATTATGGACCCATACTCAGCCACAACATATCGCACTTCATACATTACAAAAATGGACAATACAATAATAAACAATTAAAACATGTATACAAGATAACAATAGTACACACGATAGACTACAAAGAATGGGAAATACGTTTTTACATGCATGAGAAATGAGTGCACAGTTAGCATCTTTTATTATTTTGTCTTTACCATTACATAGAACAACAAGGAACTTCTATTTTATGAACACAAATAAACAAGAAAATAGAGCCCTCATTCTTAAACAAAGACAACAACTACAACATCTCCCCACTAAATCCATATACATAACATGTGAAACTATCATAAACAAATACAACAAAAGAAAAGGTGTGGACAACATTTGCCTTGCAACATTTGTAGCAGAATATAACTACGATGATGGCAAAATTAAGAAGAGAAAAAGACCAAGGATAATGAGATTTGTAAGGTTCAACAGGTGTCATTATTATTCATGTGTTGGATGTCATTTTCTTGTCTTGTTTGTTTGTTGTCATCTTGCATGTACAAAGCTCTATTTTGTAGAATAATTTCACGTTGAGGATTATAAGCTTCTTGCCAAGACAGGGCCAAGACCCATGTATTAATAGTTCACAATTCTCATAATCTTTAAAAGGTAGTACAATAGTTACTGTAACAACATGTATTAATAAGCTTCTTGCCAAGATCCAATATTGACCAACATCAATATCACTACCTCCAATCTCAATCGTGACACTGAGCTACATCAACTTTGTTGCAGTAGTGCTTTTTCATGCCTGAAGCCACAAGCCTCCCTCTACCTCTCCCATGCACCTGCAAGTTGCAACAACACACACAAATTATGACAAACACTCATCCATCCAAAATAGTGTGCATGCAACAACTTCTTACCCCTTTCCCTTCTCTGCAACCGTGCATGAAACATCTTGCAGTGTGTCCATCGAACCATGAATCCTCTTCCTGTTAGCCCTTCACCCCCTTAATATCCCTCATTGCAGCTCTCCAACCGAGCACGTGCCAGTCACCACTGGAGCTTCATGTTGTTGCTTCTCCCTCGCCATCCCACAACAAGAGCATATATGCACTTCTCCCTCCCCATTCCATGCTTCTTTCTCACCATCCTGCTCCACTATGACGTGGGGGCTTCAACTCATGATCCAAAACATCTAAAGCTCCTATAACTCGCATGCTAATTAACTTGCATGAGGGGGGACACATGTCGCTCATGTAGGGCGCCCCTCTAAACTTATATGTAAGTCTCCCTAACACCACTAATTAACCTAATTAATCCTCCTTAATTAAGGCCCCCCACTACCCATCCCCTCCCTTAAGTGCTTAATAATGCTATTTTTTACAATGTTGTGCTTTGAAAAAATGCTTTATATCGAATCAGTACTGGAAATAAAAGTATGCTAAGTTTTTGTGTATGTGAAATTTGTACAAAAAATTATGATCTGTTTCCAATTGATTCGAGGGTGAAATTGTGTTTAAATTAGAAGTAGTGCATTTTTTGAGGCATTTTTAACAAGAATTTTCAACAAGCATGTAATCAAGTTCATCTTGATCTTGCAACTCAATTTAAATTTCCAATACATGAAGCATTGATCAAAGATGTTACTACTTTTCAAATAAACCTTGTTTTTCATTTTGTCCGTGCCATAACACACATATATTTCCACACCCAATTCCAGATCCTTCGCAATCACATATTTGTTAATACAGTTTGGAAATGAGACAACCCCGCGTCCTTCATGCAATACCCGATCATGCCATGGCTTTTGTCTCAGAGCCTTGCACATCACGATGCACCTCTTTTTGTAGCATACAATACGGCAACCATTTGAAGTTGTACGTGAAACAAAGCATCGCCTCTCTCAATGCCACATAGACCCACAACACATAATTCTTCTAAGAACTTCTCCATACATCCGAGAAGACCAACATTGATGTCGCTATGTCCAATCCCAATCGTGACACTAAGCTCCATCAACTTCGCTGTAGCAGTGCCTGTCTTCACACCCGAACCCGCAGGCCTCCCTCTACCTCTCCCACGCACTTGCAAGCTGCAACAACGCACATGCATCATGACAAACACTCACGCATTCAAAACTGTGTGCACATAATAACTTCTTACCCTTTCCCTACTCTGCAACCATGCACAAACATCCTATAGTTTGTCCATTGAAACACGAATCCGCTTCTTGTATCTCCTTCTTGTTAGCTCTCTTTTTCATCATCCCCTTCATCTCCTCCATCCGAGCATGTGCCAAAGCTTCATGCTAGCGCTTCTCTCGTGCCAACCCGCAACAAGAGCATATATACACTTCTCCGTCTCCATCCCATGCTTCTCCCTCGCCATCCTAATCTGTTGTGACGTGGGGGCTTCAACTCATGATTAAGAACATCTAAAGCTCCTATAACTTGAGTGCTAATGAACTTGCACGAGGGGGGACATGTGTCGCTCATGTAGGGACCCCCTCTAAACTTATCTAGAAGTCCTTGTGACTCCACATATTAACCTAAGTAACCCTCCTTAATAAAGGCCCCCCACTACCATCCCCTCCCCTTAGTGTTTACTAATGCTATTTTTTACAATGTTGTGCTTTAAAAAAATGCATTGTATTGAATCACTACTGGAAATAAGAGTATGCTAAGTTTTTGTGTATGTGAAATTTGTACAAAAAGTTATGATTTGTTTCCAATTGATCCGAGGGTGAAATTGTGCTTAAATTGGAATTGGTGAGTTTTTGGAGGCCTATTTGGACTCTCTTACAAACTGGTCTTCCAACAGCTAGGAGGAACAAACAACTGTTGATGCGCCGTTGCGACTTGGTCGGTGGAGAGAAGCAATTGTACAGTGTATTTGGGGCTTGCGGAGGATCCAACGCTTCTATTTTGTCCCTTTCTCCTGGAATCCATTGTGAGGCAACATGGTCAGAGGGCCATGTGATGGGCAACCACCTCGCACGGTTTGGAGAGCAATTGATTGAGTCTACACTGGTGAATGGAAGCCCGCCTTTCACACGGCTTTTACCAAGACATAGTAACTCTTGACCCTATCATATTGGCCTCCAAAAATTCACCACTTCCAATTTAAACACAATTTCACCGTCATTGTTTGTATACATGAAAACTTCTCAGAAGTAGTACATTAAATTGTAAAACAAAGTAGGGCCTTGGTGGATTCTCCACTTTTTTTTTTTGGTTGTTGATAATTGCCAAGAGCATCCCCATACGCTGAGGTGCTCGAGGATCTTGAACTCAGGAGGGGGGCAAGGCACACAAGAAGATTTCGCGGCTTGGTGGAAAAGCTGTTGGAGGCTTGTGAGGAGGCTGGCCGATACATACGTGAGCTTCGTGCGAGGGTAAAAAAACTCACCTACTATTGGTTCAATTGTGCACCGAGCCGAGGAGGGGGGGGGGCGCATAAACACTGTGCAAAACACTCCAAAGTGGAACAACAAGAAAGATGAATGGTGAGATGAGAGACACGTGGCTTGTGAGGACACTCGTCTATATGTGAGCATTGGTGCCTGGAAAAGAAAGCTTGGAGGTGTTGCAATGGCAGGCCTCTGCCTTCCATTTGCACCTCCATACCTCAACTGCCATAGCCATCTCCATCTTCATCCCAATCCTGCCTTATCCTTTCCCTGCTCTTGTTCTTCCAATCGCTCGCCTCCTCCTCCTCCCAGGTACTCATCACCTATTTCATCTTGTTTTCCTCCTACCTCTCTTGTTTTGATTGCACTTCAGCTCACATGGTAACTAAATTTTGAGATAGATGTGCGGTGTCTTTGCGTGTGTAGTCACGTACGATTAACGCACATTTGTATGCATGCACCCCTGTGCACATTCAAGCGCATCGCGCTCAACTGTAAATATGCCGTTGTACGCCTTTGTGCCAACCTCTACGGGCAGTGCTTTCGTTTCTGTTGCAACGATAGTGCTTTCATAGATAAGAAAGACAGGTGCTTTCATAGAGAAGAGAGGAGATTGGCGGCGGGGTCTTTTGCCAAAATGAGACGATGAGATTGCTGGTTAGGTGAGGATAAGGGTCCACGTGTCACAACTCTGGGCTTGATGATGAAGGACAATGTTTATCTTTATGTTTAAACGTTTATATGAACGTTTCGTAGAAATTTAACATTACTTTTAGATTCATTTTACAGCGTTTACGGTGCTTTTGCTCTCCGTTGTACATGTTGGGATTCAGTTTTATGCATTGCCACCTTAATTCTCTGTACTATGGCTGTTTTCTATTTGGCTGCAGCTCTTTAAGGTTATGCTCAAGAAGATCAACAGTTATGTCGCCATCTGCCCAGACTGCCAGCTCTGTGACGGAAACTGACAAAAAGGAACGTTCAAGCGGATCGAGCACCCCTTTGCAGCTCACGTACCTGGAGGTCTCTCTTCCCTTGCTTACTTCTTCACTTGCACCTCATTATAGGAAAATCTTTATTGAAATTGACAAGTTTTTTTTTGGGGGGGCGCTGAACACTTTATTTATACATAGATGACTAAACTCTCGCAGCACACACTACTAGGGTAAAGGCACAGTCTTGTGCACCCCTATCGTTTTCATAGTGTAAGGGGTTGCGCCTATGGATTTTTTTATTTTTTTCAAAACGTAAGGCCATCGCATGAATGCCCATAAAGAGAGAATATAAATTTTCCAAAAAAATTGAGGCAAAAATTTAACTTGTGGAAAACCTAAATACCCAATACTAAAGGCAGTGGTGGGCTAGTACTATGCCACATGTAGACTAACTTAACTTTTCATAAGAGCTTGACACCTAAGCATATTTGCCCTTTTTCATGCCTCTTTATTGGGTCTTTCCATGAAAAAAACAGGGGGATGTTGACATTTGCAAGGCATCCGCCTCTTTACTAGCCCCTTTACCCTAAGCTCATTCTTAGGGGAACCAAGTCTCCACTTTAAACACGCCATTAAGGTTCTCCTTGGCAAAACATAACCTTTTTAGCCTTACCATTGACCAAAAACAATAGAATGGGTGGTTGATGAAAATGTTGTTAGCCTTTTTTTAAGGAGAAAAGTTTTCATTTGTGACGTTTGCTTGCAATTAAGTTTGTAACTATCATAACTGAAGGCATCTACTCTTCCTCATGTGATTGTGTGTGTTTGTGCACATGCTTGTATGTATGTGTGTAAAACCCTTGTGTGTGTGTGATTTATGCATGTGCATTTGTATCATGTATGTGTGTGCTTATGTATTTGTGTGTATGCACGTGTGCAAGTGCACACGCCTACATGCATGTGTGTTTGTGCGCGCGAACATGTGCCCAGTGCCTATGTGCACCCACGTGTGTCCATGTGCCTGTGTGTAAATATTTGTGTGGTTTGTGCATGCCTATATGTCTGTGTGTGCACGTGTGCATGTGTACATGTTTGTGTGGTCTGTGTGTGTGTATGTGTCTATGTGCTCCCATGTGTGTGTGTGTGTGTGTGTTCTTCTTAGCTTCTAGGTATACCAGTATCTAGGATACTTCAGCCATACTAGGGGTTCGTATAGCCCTGTAGGACTATTAGGATACTTACTCCTATTGCGACATCTAGTCCTAGTGCACTTAGAACACTTGTCCTAAGTGGTGCTTGGCCCTAAATAGGCCAACTTTTGTGCTTTCTCATTATCCATTTGTAATTACACTTCAGTTTCTTCAACTTGTTGTCTCCTCCTTGCATTCCATTGCTCCCCACATCCAACATCTCTTGTTTTCTCTCTCTCTCTCTCTCTCTCTCACACACACACACACACACACACACACACACACAGAGCCGGATCACTGAGTTCTTTCAGTCGGATCACACGGATGTGTGCTCTATAGGTCTCAGACATGATCGTGACCTAGAGCCAGTGACACGACAGCTCAGACAGAGGGATGATGCATAGATTACACTTGGGGACATTCCCTTCATGTTCAGAGTGGGAGCTAGACCGATAGGTGTGACGGTCATCCTTGTGAGACGTAGAGTTATGACCAAGAGATAGTGTTGGGCTACACCCACTAGGGACAGCTGAGTGCCATATCTAATTTTATGCTATCACTCCCTCACTCTTGACGAGGGGAGGGAACTTCATTCTGTCTTGTGATGGTAGTGGAGGATGGTTTTGTTGTATATTGTTTGATATGACTATGTATGATACAGTTTTCTGTTTCTGTATGGGTGTGGATGCTCGGTTAGTATCTCCACCCCTCTAGCTGGATTTGTAGCAAGTTTTTCGCAGTCTCATGGACCCATCGGTCTTCCGAAGACTTTAATAAACTCTCTCTCTCTCTCTCTCTCTCTCTCTCTCTCTCTCTCCCCCCCCCCCCCCCCCTCCTGCCCCTTCCCCCGATCCTTCAACATGGTGCTCTATCCTTTGTAGAGTGTGTAAAGCCCTTGCTTCTATTAAGGGAACAAGTCATCCTGTAGTGAGGTACTGCTTTATCTAACCTGGTTGTTTTTGTAGAGCTCTATCTTTGGCTCAGACAGCTTAGTACTTCGAGTGCTTCGGCTTGAGCTATGGTGTTTTGCAGTCCAGAGAGTTTTCTTGTTTATTGAGAGAGGGTCGTGTGGCTCTTCATTATCTTGTAACCTTCACTTTTCCTCCTCTCCATCTTGGATCTTTGAGATTTGACACATTCACTTCAGGAGAGAGGAATAGAGAGCCTCATTCCATTCTTGACTTGGCAAGGCCAACATCAACCCAGCTTGCAAAGCAGCTCCTAACTCCCAAGGTTCATAGTTATTGGGAAGAAAAGGTTTGATGTTCTGATACCAATATAACGGGTACGAAACTTACATCACTCTCACTAAAGGTGCCTGTACTAATTGTCATGTTTGGAAGTGTGGATGTTAACCGAGAGAGAGAGAGAGAGAGAGAGAGTCTATTAGTGTCCATGGGAGATCAACAGGTCTTTGGGAAAACGAGCTAGTACATCCGCTAAGGGAGGGTACATGGCAGCTCCAAAGGAGTGCCAAAAAAGCAACTCTAAGTTGTTTAGAGTACCTGCATCATAGTTCGAAAATAAAAGACATAAGCAGATATACATCAATTTAAGGGTGATCTCTCTCTCTCTCTCTCTCACTGTGTGTGTGTGTGTGTGGCAACATGAACAGATTTATTTCTTACAGCAAGAAGTGAGGGAGTTGAAGATATTACTTAAACACGTGACAGCTAGACTTCGGGTCCTTGAAGGGCCTGGACAACAATCAATTATAGATGAAGCTGTAAAGGCTTGTAAGGCTTCTCCCCCTACCCCCCAGTTGGTCTCCACAGTCAAGGATTTAGTGCATACCGAAGTTGAAACAATTAAGAAGGAAGTGAGTGTGGAAGTGGACACAAAAGCAAGTAAGAATGCTATTCAAGTAGAGATTAAAGAACATGAAGCTAGACGGGACAACGCGTTGAAGATTAGAATAGGGGGACTCCCAGAAGATTGATACAAAGAGGAGGACACATTAAGTGAAACATTGGCAAGGTCAAAGCAGCTTGCCCAACATTGAATGGACGGATGGTGATGAGGAGGAAGATGACGACTCCAGACCAGCTTCTATTGGACAAGCTAAAGGTCATGCCATCCTTACATTAAAATCAAAAGATTTGTGGATCAAGCTTCTACAACAATCTTATAAGCTGAAGGGTACGAAAGTATGGATAGCTGAGGAGCTTCCACAAGCTTAACTAAAGAACAAGGCAACGGAATTAGCAAAGGTCAAGGCTGCTAGGAAAGATGGGAAATGGGTAGTATACCGTGAAGGAGTAGCACTTATTAAAGAGTTCAAATCAAAGCCAAAAGACTCTCAGTCTTAAACTAATATATGGCCAACCATATATGTGTGCTTTATCTAGGTAATCAAGTAGGTACTTTAAATAAAATGGAGCTGCCTTTGCACTCCGTGGGAGCTGCCCTTGTGCCCTCCCTAGGCTGATGTACTAGATGGTTTTCTTGTTGTCCCATGGCTATCTTGGTCTCCCGTGGACGTTAATAGACACACACACTCTCTCTCTTGAGGGTGTACTAGAGGTGTTGGTATGCATGTACATGTAGATGGTTTGAGAGTCTGGGTCTCCACATAGAGAGATTACCCCGCTTTCAGTATAGCATTGAGGGCTTCTCCATCCCACTCACATATTGCGAGTGAACTAGGTTATCTAGGAGGATCTCTTAAAACTACACACATTCACGACATGCGAGCTTCCTATGAAGCTTAGCTTCTATAAGGGCCACTGCTTGCCGATTTCAGTGGTGGATTCATTGACCCACCAAGATATACGATGGATCTGTCTTCCCCACCCCTTGAGGATATCGATTGGCTACTTTCGCATCTCATCTTACCAACTTCTCATTGAGAGTGGATGGGCCGAGGGCATATCTAAAGAGGGTCGCATGTGTACTTCATGTGATCGGGAGCAGATTGAGTGACATGAGCATCTCTCTTTCAGGTGCCCTGCGTATCGTGAGATCCAAGATTACTATCACTTTCTCTTCAGGGATGGCTTCGGACTCCTATCTAATTTCTTATTCGAACCAGATCAAAGATGTCTGGTGATTTTCATTCATGGGGCGGTTTGTCACAAGGAGAATTTGCTTAGGACATAGCGGCAAGATCAGGGTGTACCATCATAGTCCACTCAGAGCATGATCATGAGTTTTCTCAGCGAAAGAGTAAATGTGAAGAACTAGCCTTACAAGAATGCAAATGGGTTCAATGCATGCAGAAATTTGACACCGATTGGGCCTTTCAATGGAGGAAGAGCGCTCCTGTGGGAATATGCGAGGTGGGAGAGAGATGGTCGATGAATGCAAGGTGATAGGAAAAATGCTACGTGAGATTCACAATGAAGGGGAATACCCCTTCATAAATATCCCTTGAGACACTCAAGTTCCATATTCCCATTGAGACCTATCCTTAGCCTATGATCCATGCATCTACCATTTAATGCACCCTTCCCTTTCCTATTGCCCCTAGAACCTAGACACGTGGCACATCTTTATTAATTAAATAAGTGTTACATGTCCAAATTCGGTGCCGTCTGGTTCCAGCTCGACATGCCCTATCTACACCACCATAACAATTCGGTTGGTGTCCATTATAAATACAAATAGTTGTTGTCATCAAATTGGCCCATCATTGTGATAATGTTTCTATCGTCTATAATTAATAAAATGGCCATTTTCCTTGTTATGACACAGCAGGCCTCAGGAAGATGACAGATTCGAGGACCAGAGCGAGAGACACGGGAGACTCGCCAGGGAGTTGAGGCACATATCAGACTAGGGGACCTTCCCTCCATCCTCATCAGATCAGAGTCATAGACGGCAAGGGTGACAGTGGCACTTGTTCGACTTAGGGCCATAGCTAGGAGACCACAATGGACTATAATATCGAATTGCTAGGGCTTTATCACAGCTTTATGCCACCACCGCCTCATACATAGTGGGCTCCTTGCTATGCTTGCCTCCTCCGCCAACTTCAGATGATATTCACAATGCTGCCACATCACAGCTTCCATCTTCTGCATGCTCGGTTATAGTTTTCTTGAACCTTGCTCAGAGGTGCTACCCTTTTAGATTATTGGTTCTTTCAGTGTCATAGACCATTCGGTCTTTCAAAGACTTTTAATAAACTTTCTTTCTTTCTTTTTTTACTCTCTCTCTCTCTCTCTCTTTCTCCTCGGTCACAACAACAACAACAACAATTTGCAAGGAAAAGCTAAAAAAGTCGTGAAGGTAGAGCATGGTTTATGCTAATGAGAAGCGGTCATCTCTAGTTCTCTCAGAGGGCTAGTGGGTTTACTTGAAGATCCCTCAAGATTCTCATTTATTGCAAGCTGGTCAGGTCTATAATGCTTTTGTGGTCCGTTCTTGATGCTTAAATTGATCGATGAAGTGGCTTACAAGTTGTGCTTAGTAGCAGTTGTAGCTTGAATGAAGAAATTTTGGGCTACCTTTTGACTAGCCTTCTCCTTTAGTGCTAGCCTTTGTCATAGTTGAGTCTTCCCTTCACCTCCGGAGAGCTGACAGAAACTTAGTACGAAGACTTTGTATAAATGGATGCTCAAATATGTGTGGGTGTGGGGATGTGTATGTGTGAGAGCATATGTTTATACTATGGTTCACACCCTCTGTTGGGCGCTGATGACGCCCTTGCTATGTGTGATGGAGTTTATGATTTTCAATCTTATGAGATTAAAACTGCACTATGTTGTGTTTTTAGAGGAGGAGTTTGGGCATGTTCGTGGACTCATCTAGGTATATTACAAACCTACAGCTTAGGAGCAGGTTTGTTCAAGAGCTGAGGTTAAGTGAAGAGATCACTCGGAAGTTAATAGGGCTTGGGAAAATATTGCTTCTCTTGGGCACTGATTCCCAGAGTTTATGTCTCAGTACTTCTCGGAATACCGGGGGGAGAATGTTATGTCAACGTTTGGACATAATGTAGCTAGTGTTATGGAGGCTGGGTTAACCTAGCCCATGTAGCAGCAGGTGCTTACTGCCCACATGGAAGCTCCATTCCATTCCCCTATCGGTGCACATGTGACACCATTATCATGTGCCCACGTGGCACGTTCTACACCCAACTGGTTGTAGGTGTCAAGCCCCATTGCACTCCTCATATGGGAGGCTCACAAGTGGGGCATTGACCCTTATATTCCAACAAGTGGTAGAGGTATTACTATTTAGCACATGTGGAAGGCCAAGTGCTCGTAGGTGATCGATCAAAAAATTATGCCCCATACAACTGCTCAGAAAATATCAAAACGTTGGCAAATTAGGCCAAGTAAAGATGTAGTGAGTGGCCTCCTAGTCTTGCTTTTGCTATGACGAAGAACCATGATTGGGCTCTAATTTATGTTTAATGCTGCCAACCTTTGTGGTGACTTGGGCTATATCAGAACTTCTAGGTTTGTTGATTTACAGAATTACAGAGAAGGAAGAGGCTCACAAGGGATAAAGATGGAAAATTTACGCTTCAGGAAGTGGTGGATCATAGAGAGGTCATTTGTGTAGGTTGGAATACTAGTATCCCTGTTTTGCTTCTTGGAGATGTTAAAGGCAATATATACAGTGTCTGATTTACTTCAAGTAGACAGGCCTGGCCAATGTTCAGGTTCTAGATGCCTAAGGACTATCATGGTAGTGATTAGGATAGTCGATTGTACCATGGTCAGTCATAGTGGGTAGATGCTATGCTTATCAATGTGCGATTACGTGGTGGAAATGAGGCAGAATTTTGGTGGCTATGGAGTTTTAATGGGTAGAGCTACGGAGATCTTTAGCTTGTCAATGTGCGATTACATGGTGGATACCAGGTAGAGTTTTGGTGGCCATGGAGTTCACAAGAAAGAATACAACATCAGAGGTGAGTTTATTAGAGGCTTTTGAAGAATCTTTTCAGATGGTGGGTCTGGCTTTCCATACCATGTGTGGCCATTGCATTGATGAGAAGAGCTAGTTTGTATGTCAAGATTGTGTTAGGTGAGAGTAAAGAGCTTAACCCGACAACAAATCATATTGCTGTAATATACATACAGGAGGACAGCTTACAGGGGAGACATCGTATTGTGAAATTATGACCTTGGACTTAGAAGTAGTGGCACATGATTTTTAAACTCAATTCTCAGAGTGGAGTATTTTAAGTTTGGATGGTGGTGGGCATCTCCATCAGAGAGCCGAAGGCTGACACAAGCTATTGAGACAGGGCATTGTGATGGCTCTTGAGGAGCAGGTGTGTTAGAGACTCACTGTTCCCACCTGTGAGCCCCCGTTTTGTGGGGACAAGGGGCAGTGAGGGTAAGATGGGATGGGAAAAGAGAGACTCAGCAAACAGCAGCATTCTGGGGGGGCTCCATGCCTACCTAGAGGCAAAGGACTGGCTGTACAGGGCGCCCTTTTATAGGGCCCTGTTGCAGGACCAGTCGGTCCAACCAGGGCCACCGACCAGGGCCGACCCTGGTCGGTTTTACTGACTGACCTGGTTGGTCCCCAGTCAGGGAACCGACCCTGCTGGTCGGTCAGACCAACAGGCCTGGGCAGTGCCTATAAAAGGCCCTCACTTCCCTTCATTTCAGCCATCCAGTGCAGGACAGAAAGCCTCTGATTTGGGCTGTGCTGTGCACTCAGACTTGGCATTTTCTGACAGAGAGAATTTCTGCAGTTTGTCTCAGCACTTGGCTGAGTTTTGTATTGCTCTCCTGGAGCCAGTTTTCTGCCCACCATCCGGTGGATGAATATATTCTCTCTCTGCCTAAGTTTTCTCTGAGTGAGTATTGTATCTGTGATCAGTTATCTGAGTTGAGTGTTGCTAGAGTGGGAGAGGTCTTGGCTGGAGGTTAGAGTGATTCTTTCCTTCTGTTTTCTAACATGGTATCAGAGCCATAGGCTCCCGACTCTTCCTCATCTATATCACTCTCTGAAGGAAGGAGTTCCTTGGCTGTAAGGCAACTCTGTTTTCAGCTCAGTTCAGTACAGAAGGTCAGTTCATTTATTTCTGTTTCAGTTTTTCAAGTTCTGTAGCTATTCACCGAGATGGATCAGCGATCAGAAGCCTCTACATCCATTGCTCGTCCTTCCTCCTTCTCCAGTCATCTTCCTTCTTCATTTATCCCTAATTTTGGTGAAGCTGGAAAGCTTGATGGAACAAACTTTCCAATCTGGAAAGTCAAGATCCGAAGCCATCTGTTGGCACGGAAGTTGTGGAAGATTGTCAATGGTACTGAATAAAAGCCGGAGGATATTGTGGACAAGAGAGGTGAAGTTCTAGCTGAAGCAGATGCAGATGAACTCTGTGCATGGGAGGAGAGGGATGCTCAGGCCTTAGCAATGCTTATAGGCACGACAGCAGATTCTGTTATTCCTCATATCCAGTTGGCAGAAACGTCTTCAGAGGCGTGGACCATACTGAAGGAGTTGTATGAAACCGATAATACAGCTCGTATCATCACATTGCAGCATCAGCTTTATAACCTTGATATGAATGAGGGTGACAGTGTTCATGATCATCTGACGAAGGTGAAAGTTGTGCGGGACCAGCTCGCAGCGGTTGGTCAGAAGGTGGACTCGAGTCAATTAGCATTACTCACACTCCACAAGTTGCCACGGAGTTTCAAAAGTTTTGTGACTACGGTCACTGCGGGTCAACGGACAAAGCCAATCAACTTTGAGGAGCTTTGTCCACTCCTACTTCAGGAGGAGGCCCGAGAGAAACTCTTTACGCACGACGACGAAAAGGCATTGGTTGCCAAAGACAAGACTGGCAAAGGCAAGTCAAAGGATTCCAAGAAATCAGAGGACGCTGAACGTAAGAAGAAAATGAAGTGCTTTTACTGTGAAAAGCTTGGCCACTCTGCCAAAGAATGCCGGAAGAAGAAGGCGGATCAAAAGCGGAAAAGAGAAGCCAAAAACAAAGAAGAGCCTAAGAGTGATTCTGCCAATGTGACAACTGGTCAGTTATTCTTACTCAGTGAACATTGTTCAGCTTATGCAGTTAGTGAAGGAAAAGAAGGTTGGTATGTTGACAGTGGTGCTTCTAAGCACATGTCCAACAGAAGGACGTGGTTCAAAACCATGGACAGTACACACCCGGATTCCAAAGTTTTTGTTGGGGATAGCCGGACATGTCCTGTGAAGGGCATAGGTAGCATTCCTTTCATTACCACGGCGGGTGAGGAGAAGGATATCTCTGGAGTACTTTATGTACCCGACCTTTGCAAGAATTTACTATCTGTAAGTCAGATGGACAAAAACAACATGGCAGTTCTTTTCCAAGATGGCAAGGTCACCGTGACATCCAAAGGGAGTGGGCAAGTGGTAGCACAGGGTGTTGAAGAGAATGGACTGTACCGTCTCAGTGCAATGTTGGTTCATGATGATCACGGAAAGTCCAAACTTTGGCATGAGCGCTTCGGTCATGTCAGCTATGGAATCTTGGCTGAAATGTCAAAGTCAAAGATGGTGGATGGACTTCCACCAATTACAGGCAAGGATGATGTCTGTAGGGCTTGTCTTGAAGGCAAGCAGCACAGGGATAAGTTCCCACAAGAAGCTTCGTTTCGGGCCAGCAAACCACTTGAGTTGGTTCACGCCGACATTTGTGGTCCAATGTCTATTGCATCATGGGCAGGATCCAGGTATTCCCTTCTCTTTGTGGATGATTTCAGTAGAATGACTTGGGTATATTGTTTGGCTAAAAAGTCTCAGGCTTTTGAGAAATTCAAAGACTGGAAAGCTAGAGTTGAAAAGGAGACAGGGGAAGATGTCAAGACATTTCGCACAGACAGGGGGGGAGAATTCACCTCAAGTGAGTTTAATACATTTTGTCGCAAGCATGGGATCAAGCGACAACTCACCACGGCACATACTTCTCAGCAAAACGGGGTAGCCGAGAGAAAGCATAGAACCACCACTGAGACAGGGCTTGCTATGCTCCGAGGGAGAAATCTTTCTAAAGCCTATTGGAGTGAAGCTATCAATACAGCGGTACACATTCTCAACCGGACCAAGACAAAGGCCGTCAAGGACAAGACTCCATATGAGGCATTTTATGGTAAGAAGCCCTCTATTTCTCATCTCCGCATTTTTGGTTCTAACGCGTGGGTGCATGTGCCCAAGGAAGATAGGACCAAGCTTGATTCCCGAAGCAGACCATGTATCTTTGTTGGGTATAGTGAAGAATCCAAGGCCTACCGCCTCTTCGATCCAGTAAAGAAGCAAATACTCATCAGTCGTGATGTTGTCTTCGCGGAAAAAGAACCTGAACCCCAGGAGGAGCCTCAGATTGAGGAGGAGGAGATTGTTCAACCCCCGATCCCACCCCGTCCCAGATTGACCATTCAAGAGGTTACCCAATCAAAAGCTAATATTCCACCCGATACACAGGAAGAGCAGGATGTTCCCGCAGAGGTTCCTGTTCCTCCTCCCACAGAGAAGCAGAAAAAGTTGCCCCAATGGTACCTCCGGACATTGGAAGAGTCTCGTGTCACCTCTTTACCTGAGAGTAGCAGTTCCGGATTGCGTCGGTCTCAATGTCTTCAAAAGACCCCATCCGTGAATGTTGCTTTGGTGGCTCAGATTGTTGAGCCAAGAACCTTCGCGGAGGCGAAAGACAATCCCGAATGGCAGGTTGCCATGCAGGCAGAGATGGATGCTATTATGAAGAACCATACATGGGACTTAGTGGCCAGGCCCCTTCGACGGAAAGTCATCGGCACTAAGTGGGTATACAAACTCAAATACAAATCTGACGGCAGCTTGGATAAGTATAAAGCCAGGTTGGTTGTGAAAGGTTTTGCTCAGACTGAAGGCATGGATTTTGATGAAACTTTTGCTCCCACAGCCCGCATGGTTACTATCCGGACAGTGATTGCCCTTGCTGCCCATTTCCAGTGGCCTATTTTTCAAATGGATGTGAAGTCCGCATTCCTTAATGGAACCCTGGAGGAGGAGGTATATGTGGAGCAGCCACCGGGCTTTCAGGATCTAGTGTCCCCATTAAAGGTCTGCAGGTTGAAGAAGGCGTTATACGGGCTGAAACAGGCCCCCAGAGCTTGGTACCAAAGGATTGATATATTCTTTCAGAAGATTGGGCTCAGTCGGAGTCCTTTTGAGGCAAACCTTTACTTGTTCATTGAGAAGGGATTGCGATTGGTACTCATTCTCTATGTTGATGATCTTATCTTGACAGGTGATCATGTCAAGAAGATTTCACAGGTCAAGGAGCTACTCATGTCTGAGTTTGAGATGACTGACCTTGGATTATTACATTACTTCCTTGGGATTGAAGTAAAGCAGGCTAAAGACAGGATTTTCATTTCTCAGGAGAAATACTGCAGAGAGATTCTGAAGAGATTTCAGATGGAGGATTGCAGAACAGCTTTAACTCCCATGGAGGTCGGGCTGAAGCTAAGTGTTCACGACACATCTCAGCTGGTTGATACTCTTTTGTATCGACGATTGGTAGGAAGTTTGCTTTACCTTACCAATACGCGCCGGGATATTTGCTATGCAGTTGGATTATTATGTCAGTTTTCTGCTTCTCCCAGGAAGAATCATTGGAATGCAGGTTTACGTGTGCTGAGGTATTTGAAGGGTACTTGCACCTTTGGGATCAGCTACACCAAAGGCATTGAACTAGGCGGGTTCTGTGACAGTGATTGGGCAGGTGACGTGGACACCAGAAGGTCGACGACAGGATATTGTTTCTTACTTGCATTTGGAGCCATCTCTTGGCTAAGTAAGAAGCAACCCACAGTATCCCTTTCATCTACAGAGGCAGAGTACAGAGCCGCGTGTACAGCCGCTTGTGAGACATTGTGGTTGCGGTGGATTCTGGAGGATATGGATGTGTGTCAGGAGGATGCGACAGTGCTGATGTGCGACAATCAGAGTTGCATAGCTATTGCAAAGAATCCAGTGTACCATGCGCAGACCAAACACATCGAAGTTCATTATCATTTTGTTCGAGAGCTCATCATCGACGACGTGATCGAGCTTATCTACTGCCTGACCGCCGACAATTTGTCCGACCTTTTCACGAAGGCACTCCCTCGAGAACAGATGGAGCACCTCATCAAACGCATGGGGATTGGCCCACAGTTGTGAATATGAGGGGGGGTTTAGAGACTCACTGTTCCCACCTGTGAGCCCCCGTTTTGTGGGGACAAGGGGCAGTGAGGGTAAGATGGGATGGGAAAAGAGAGACTCAGCAAACAGCAGCATTCTGGGGGGGCTCCATGCCTACCTAGAGGCAAAGGACTGGCTGCACAGGGCGCCCTTTTATAGGGCCCTGTTGCAGGACCAGTCGGTCCAACCAGGGCCACCGACCAGGGCCGACCCTGGTCGGTTTTACTGACCGACCTGGTCGGTCCCCAGTTAGGGAACCGACCCTGCTGGTCGGTCAGACCAACAGGCCTGGGCAGTGCCTATAAAAGGCCCTCACTTCCCTTCATTTCAGCCATCCAGTGCAGGACAGAAAGCCTCTGATTTGGGCTGTGCTGTGCACTCAGACTTGGCATTTTCTGACAGAGAGAATTTCTGCAGTTTGTCTCAGCACTTGGCTGAGTTTTGTATTGCTCTCCTGGAGCCAGTTTTCTGCCCACCATCCAGTGGATGAATATATTCTCTCTCTGCCTAAGTTTTCTCTGAGTGAGTATTGTATCTGTGATCAGTTATCTGAGTTGAGTGTTGCTAGAGTGGGAGAGGTCTTGGCTGGAGGTTAGAGTGATTCTTTCCTTCTGTTTTCTAACAAGGTGACCATTGCAGCAATATGCTTGGGACATCAGCCTTCGTGGATGCTTACAGAGAGCAGTTTGGTGATGCTAACACTATTGCTACTGGAAAGCAAACGTCTTGTTTTTGTGCCTCAAGGTGCTGTAACAACTGTCAAGAACCAGTAGGGATACATGTTAGTGTTTGCAGGATGAACCAATATAGGTGGGTGTATGCTCAGCCCAGCATAAATTTTGAGTTTTTTCCTGTATATTTGTGGGTACTGGTGATAACGTACTACCCCTCTTGTTCATGTGTCCTGGCAAAGCAGAGAAGTTGGCAGTTTTGGCTACTCTTAGATGTCTGTTTTTTCATCTTGTAAAAGGTTTGGCCCAGTTATGTCCAACGAGTCGTATTCAAAGAATTAAAATAGGTTTATTGATTTCTGATAAAGATCAACAAAGTTTTGTAAGAAATCAATTACTCTTGTTGAATTTCTGTAGCAGCAATGTAAGATACTTGCTTCCAAGGTCTAGAAGAAGGGATGTGAAGATTCTATTCAAGGAAATAGATGAGATGGAACTGACGTACGGGAAAGTGAGTCTGGAATCTTTTTAAGAACCTGTGGAAGAAGGAAATACAAGCTCCATTCTCTCCGACTTCTTTAATATTCTTATTAAAATTCATACCTTGACACTCACTTTGGCCCAAAATTTCAGGCTTTTCCACCCATCTAAACTCAGCCTATGAGTCTACAAGTTTTAAATGCTTCATGCCAAAGCTTTACCCACATGATACAGTTTGTGTTTGTTTATGTTTCAGTTCCAATACAACATACCCTCTTTGCTGCAGCCTTTCAAAGCTCAAAGCAGCTACATCTTTTTAATTACCCCTTTTCAAAGATGAAAACAGTCTTGGTAGTCTTTTATCCTTTTTAGTAAAAAGAAGGGGGGGGGGGGGTTTGTTGTGTATCATCCACAGCATTCACTTAGTTTGGTTATTCCAATAGTTCGTAAATGTTATACCTTCAGTCTCTTTTCCACAAATTCAAGCAGACATAGTCTGTTTGTCTGGAATACAATGTGTGGCTCTACCTACTATTTGTTTCATGGCTGGACAAGTCCCAAGTCTTTGACTTGCCTATCAAGGGTGTCCACCGTCCATTAAGGGGGGGGAAAGCAGTGGAGTCTAAAGGCTGTTGTTTGTGTGTTAAACTCAGCCGCCTTGCAAAACTCTCAGATCTATATCAAATTCAGCAACACAAATGCTTTGAGTATTTGGTCCAAGGCAAACAATGAAGCCTGGAACTTATATGCATGAAGGAAAACTCAACGATCTGGCTAGGAAATCAATTGAATTATGAGAGGAGTGAGAGAGAGGAGCAAAAACACGCTAGGAGCCAGAAATAAAGGCTGGCCCTACTTGAAGGGGTTTTTATTTCAATAGAAAACTGCTACAGCTGGCTCGCAAGGGAGCCAGACGATTGATAGGACTCGATTCTACAAGAGAGCATGATAGATTTGGCATTCATAAACTTGGCAGGCAGCCAGAAAACGGGTGCTGTCCAAAAGCTGGCACCTGCTTTTAGCTAGAATAGGCCAGCTTTTCCTAGAAAGCTGAGCTTTCTTGGGCCATCCAATTGCTTAACTCCGATGGGCCCTCCTTCAGAGCCGGTCGCCATTTTGCACATATTCTTTTATCCTTAAAAGGGAGGGATTTTAGCATGAGGCCCTGTCACAAAACACAACAATAAGCAACACATTTCACCCATTAATGGTTAGCTAATGCACGCATTCTATGTCCCTGGACTAATATTAGCTCTCTATGGGCATCCCTACTATGCATATAAACAAATAGCACAATAAAATAGAAACTTTCTCTGGTTGACTAAAGTCAACTCTCTTTGACCAGAGTCGTAACAAAATAGTTCTCTTTATTTCATGGGATAAGTACGTTTCTGTGACAATAGGAGAAGCTTGATTGCATTTCTTGGGTAGCTACATAAGTTTTTGTTCTTACGGGTGGAGGGAGAGAATGCAGTGCACCTCCGAAGAGGAAATAGATACAACTGAGCAATGAATCAAAGGGCTGAATGCAACTGTATGAAGGGGTTGAAACCCTCACTGCAAAACTGGAAAGGCTAGACTATGTGAAGGAGGTGAATCCTCACTAGATCCTTGAAGAGGCTGAGGCTAACCCCGCTGGTCTTCTGTAGGGAGGCCTTGTTGCTGCTATTCTGAGGTTGTGATGCCCAATGAGGGCCAAAGGCTGTCCTTTTATAGCTGTTAGGTCAGCCTGGCCGACTTGGTCAATGCTGACCGTTGACTTTGGTTGGCTGGTCAACACGACCAGCGACCAAGCCGACCAAAAAGTCAACTCTTTGTTTTTTGACATGCGATGACATGGCGTTGACTGTCTGTTGACTGTGTGCTGATTGCTGACTGCGCAAGGCTGCTTCCATTGCTGTACAGATGCTTGTGTGGTAGTTGAATGCGTTGGCATCGGCTAGCATGGCCACGGGCTTGTGGATGCCTGTGACAAGAGTATCTAGAGATAACAGAAGAGTCATTGGGTGGCATTACCAGTTTTGTTACATGTCACTAGATCTCTAGAGCATCAAGAAGTGAATTAACGAGTTCTTGCTTGATACTGCCTCTTTTGTGACATATTTATCTTCTCTTTTGCAATAAAATGAAAAAATAGTAGTTTTTGGAGATATTTTTGCATCATCTTTCTTGTTTCATTGTGGAGCATTCTATGAGGGATTCATGAGAATATATTCTTATATGTTTTTGAGATGAGTCTGAGACAAATCACATTTGAAACTTACCACCCAATTCCAACATATAGAGGTCATGGTAATGTCCATGGTGTGACTCTAGCTCAATAGACATCTGCATCCCATACCACAAAAGAGCCCTTCACAAGATCAGTGACTAAGCTCTTGTACAAGTATATAGCCTTAGGTTGCGGCTAAACGTAGCTTGAATGCTCTTTATTCCTTAGACTTCAATTCCAAATGGTTCTCTTTAACCTTAGTTCTTAGGCTAATAGCCTCACCCTCTAGCGTAGAAGTTTAAAATTCTAGATTATGCTGGCTTACATGACCCTTGTCTCAAGGATAAGGATGAAAGTCGAGAGAAAAGAGTGTGCCATCATGTTGGCAAACTTCTGTGAGTTTGGCGGTGATAAAACAAAAGAGGAAGACGGCTAAAAAAACAACAGATAACCTTCAGACTCCAAGACATTGAGGCCGGGGCAAGCATGGAATCAGAACTGCAGAGTGGACTGGCTCCAAGAGATAGTGGCCTAGCACACCATTGAGAGCATGGATCCAAAATACAGGAATCCAAACTTTTGTGAGTTTGGCGGTGATAAAACAAAAGAGGAACACGGCTAAAAAAACAACAGATAACCTTTAGACTCGAAGACATTGAGGCCGGGGCAAGCATGGAATCAGAACTGCAGAGTGGACTGGCTCCAAGAGATAGTGGCCTAGCACACCATTGAGAGCATGGATCCAAAATACAGGAATCGTGTCATACACAAGCTCATTGCAATCATTCCCAGAAACAAAAAAGAAGGCCCACGATTGATATGACCAAAACTCTTCACGCCTAATTTTCACACCAATCACGGGCATAGGCACACAAATTATCCTCCCAGCCAACCTCGGTGGTAGCAAACTCACAGAATCAACTCTTACGTGAAAGCTGCTGCTTGCGAGATCTACCAAGCCCCAATTCCCTAGATGGATCTAGTATGCCACATGTCTTCATTCTAGGGTACCTCCTAAATGCATCATTTACCCCTCTCTTGGGATATCAATGAAATCATTTGCCCCTTGGCACATCTAATGCATTTAGACCCTTTAGCCTTAGATCCACCTAGTCTAGTGCCATGTCACCCTCACCAAGGACCTTGACCTTGATTCCTTTTTGATCATTTACATGAAGCCCAAACAAATATAATACAAACATTGATCCTTTAAAGGAAAATGTCAATTGACCCTTTCGAGGTCATGTCACCTCAACTTGAGCGTAACATTCCTTCCCTCTTCAAGCATCAGCGTCCTCGATGATAAAGTCTGGGAACACTCTCCGTAACTGGTATACGGATTCCCAGGTAGCTTCTGATAGAGATAAACCATGCCATGCAACCAACACCGTGGGTATCTTCCAATTGCGTACTTGCATTGTTCCTCGGTCCAAGATTCTTGTTGGTTTGCGTCTTGCATCATCCTCTATCTCCTGAAACAAAACAACACCCTCGATTAGTGAGTCACCTGTATGCAAAAATTTCTTTAAACGAGAAACATGAAACATTGGGTGTACCTTACAACCCTGTGGTAATTCTAATTTATAGGCTACCTTGCCTATTCTCTTTGGTACCGAATCGTCAAGTTAAACTCCTGCATGAGTTCTGCCCACCTAGCTTGGCGGCCATTCAAGTCAGGTGGTTCACAAAAATGTTTTCAGAGTATCATGATCAACATCAACATAAAACTGTGACCCATACAAATAATGTCTCCATGTTTTTAGAGCATGGACAACAGCACACAACTCTAATTTATGAGTTGGCCAATTTCGTTGAGAGGGAGAAAGCTTCTTGCTTTCAAAGGCTACTGGCCTTCCTTCTTGGAGGAGAACTGCTCCTACCGCAATGCCACTTGCATCGGTTTTAAGGGAAAACGGTTTCTAGGGATCAACTGTTTTTAACACCGGTCTTGAGACCACAGCTTGTTTTATGGTGTTAAAACTCTCCTGTTGATTCTTCCTGTTGATTCTGTCTCCATATAAAAGGTACTTTATCTGAGGTCAGATCGGTCAATGGCGATACTATTTCGAAATATCCTTTGATATGCCTTCGATAAAATTGGACAAATCCTAAGAATGATTGCAAATCGGTCAAACTTTGAGGGATTGGCCAAGTCAGTATTGCAGCCACTTTCTTTGGATCCATTTCTACCTCCTCAGGAGTAATAATGAATCCTAAATATTCAAGTCTTACCATACACAGTATAGTTTTCTTTTTATTTACATAAAGACTGGCTTTTCTCAAAGTATTGAACACTATTCTTAAGTGTTAATGATGCTCAGCAATACTTTTGCTGAACACAAGAATATCGTCAATAAAATGTACTACAAACTTCCCGATATACGGACGTAGTAAATCGTTCATATACATGACGAATATAGCTGGAGCATTGGTAAGTCCAAACGGCATTACCATGAACTCATAATGTCCAAACCTGCTTCTAAAAGCGGTTTTATGCACATCCTCGGCTCTAATACGGATCTGATGGTAGCCACATTTAAGATCTATCTTAATGAAAATTATGGCCCCATGTAACGCATCTAGCAAATTATCGATTTGAGCCATCGGATACATGTGCTTAATAGTGATATTATTAAATGCTCTGTAATCTATACAGAGGTGAAAAGTATCATCTTTCTTTTTTTTAAATATCACTGGTGAAGCAAAAGGTGAGAAACTGGGTTGAATCTGCCCCAGCTTGAGGTATTCTTCCAGTTGTCTTTGTACCTCTGCTTCTTCGATAAAACTTAACCTACAGGGAGGTCTATTTACAAGTTTTGTCCCCAGGATTAGTTCAATCTTATGCTGAACATTCCGCTCTGGAGGTAACCCATAAGGTAACTCATCCCTAAAACAATCAGAGAACTCCTCTGCTATTTGATCAGCCAACTTGGCCATCTCTCCATTTCGGGTAACATCAGTGCTAGCCAAAGGACCATCAATCGGCTCTACCGATGCTGTTCAAAGAAACAAAAACTCTTCTTGAGCTTTTCGAACTTCCATTACGGAAACCAACGGTCCTTGAGGTATATCTTTTTCACCTCGTAAGACATACAGCACATCATTCATCTTGAATTGATAAATGTGCTTCTTCCAATCTATGGTTGGATTCTTCCTAGAATGCCAAGCCTTACCCAGGGCTATGTCTGCATGAGCAAGCTTTGTCATTTCAAAATCAAGTTTCTCAGCATAGCCCTGAATTCGAAGTTCCAACTGGGTAACCCTTTGGTCCCATACTTCAATTGAACTTCCGTCTGCCATTCTGACTGTATATGCATAGTCAGATGGGCTCGTCTTTAATTTCAACCTTTTTACAAGCTTGAGTTAATTACATTGTGCGTTGACGCTGAGTCAAACAACACAATGACCTCATGATTGGCTACTTGCCCTTTCATCTTAATTAACTCCATATCGTTAAAGGCTGTATACCCCGTTGCTGCGGGCTTTGACAGGACATTATCAGGTGCTCTAGTTACTAGCTTAGCAACAGACACACATAACAAAACAGGTACTGACCTTTAAGAAGATTCCGCTAGCTGAATCTGCATCTGTTCTACTCTGGGACTTCCCTTCATTTCCACGTCGCATTCTGAGATCACCATCTCAGCCATCCGACGATCCTTATTTCGTGGACAATCTTTCCACTAATGAGGCTGAAGGCATACAAAACACAAGCCTTCTCTCCTCGCTTTTTCTCTTTGCTCTGGGCTCAAAGAAGACTTTGACCAAGCCCGAGCTGCCATTAGTGTTACTTTTTTTTTCATTCCAATGGTGGTACTTGATTTAGGCGTCTCAATTGCCTTCGCCTGCTTCGCTTGACCACTAGGCTGTGAGGCACTCCCTTTGCTAATCCACTTCTTCTTAAACTCAGTTTTTCTTGGGTACTCATAGCGAGTTCCAACCTGCACAAACCCACTTGGTTTGTTTCCTTTGGCATCCTCATAATTCAGGGCTATGGCAATTGCTTCATCTAGCGTGTTCGCATACTTAGCCCGAACTTTCATTTTGATCCGATCATTCAATCCAAAGATAAAATCTTTTACCTAGATTGACTGAGGTAGAGGTTCATAAACTTCTTTCATTACACTTTCTCTGAACTTATCAGTATATTCTGCCACTGATAAATTTCTCTGACGAAGGTTTCGATACCGATCCAAGCTCGGGATGCTTCCTCAGGAGGTAAGAAGTGTTTTTTAAATTCTTTTTTAAACCCTTCCCAAGTAGTGGATGCCACTGCATCTTTCTGCTGTTTTATCCACCACCTATCCACTGCCTCATTAAACATATGGGTGGCCTAGCGGATTTTCTTCATATCATTCTTGATCTCATAAATGGCGAAAGCCTCTTTCCATTTGTGTAACCAGGTCTCTATGATATCGGAACTACGGTCAGACATCCGACGAGAATACTTTTCTGGCCAATAATTGGCAATATTAGGCACCTTAGCCCTCCTAGGCTTGACCGTATGAACACTGGTTTCAGGTTCCATTGGAGATTTACCTTTCTCTTCACGAGATGGTCTTACAGACATACTATGAACCATTTTCCTGAGCTCGGATTGCCCTGCATTTGCTTGTAACTGTTGCGCTAAAATCTGTTGCAAGGCATCCTGCAATAAGGCAATTCTACCAGATAGTGTATGGCTTGCTGGGCGTGACACCTGCGGGGTCGGTCGGACTCTCGACTCTATGGGATCCACCCTAGAAGCTTCTTCTTCTACTTTCATTTAGGTCGATGGGTGTTTAAAAAAAATAAAAATAAAAATATTTAAAACACACCTAAATTGTATCCAGAATCGGAAGCCCAACTCCCAAATTTACAGCTAACCAGGCATATATCAACTGCAACCAAAACCACTTTTCCCTATACCAGGGAAACTCCTGCACCTAAACTGCAAATATCCCATGCATAACAGGCATATAACCGAATATTTGCATCAATCCAATATGCCTCCCAAATCTGGAACCCAATACAACGAGCAAGAACTCCGAACTAAAGACAAATAAAATCTGAAATAGCACTAGAAATACCAAAATTCAAGAAAAGCAGAGTAAGATGCTCCCTGGTAATTTCTTCTTGCTAACCACCATTCGATCTGTAACTCAAAATCGACTTCTTGAATGCGATTGTCTTGGAACCCAATTTTCTTCTCTTGTTTCAATATGTGACATCGATTTGGCTACTGCTGACCAGGTAGGTCTTCGTGAACACAATCTTTAATCTTTTGATATGACTAAATGTAACCAAGCTTCTCAATATTCGTTCACAGCAAAATGCACGTATCTCAGCAGGCTACCAGATCCATTAGTCGAGCCTTGAGCAGAATTGTCACGACTAACATAACCATTTGTCCATCGTAACGCACGAACTTTGCAGAGCTATTGAATTACCAGAGAGAAATATATGAACCGCTCACGGACTCTCTCACCACCGTACAAGGGCAAGAATCGTCAGCGCATCGCTTACCATCAAATAGCCATACGTAAGCACTAGCCCCGACTACCAACGGAATCACGATATAAGTAATTGCAAATCTAACCTGTGCTCACAGGCTCCTATAATCTCGTCTTCCACGCCTTCAAATCAACGACGAAAAATACCAAAATATAACGACAGCTAGTCCCCGCGATGCCAAGGAGCCCTGAAGGTAACCACCTGTAAACTTGCGCGTGCGCCACTCTAATATCCAACGCAGCTCCTTTCCACCAAACAAATGGACCTTGGTATTGAACTCCAGGCGCCCTTCAAGTAGCACATGTAAGTCCCGTAACGACACAATAACCCTCTGCTTGCAGTCGTGAACTCTTGCTTCAAATCGTCAACAGCTCGTTAGATTCCCGTCACAAAGCCCACGTACAGCTTTTGTCTTTGACTCCGATCCCGTATAACTTTGTGTGCATTTCTTCTTTGCACTCTGAGCGAAGTGTCGCTCCAAACTCCCACAGCCCGATACAATCTTGCGACCAGGGCTCTGATACCAAAGTGATATGACCAAAACTCTTCACGCCTAATTTTCACACCAATCACGGGCATAGGCACATAGATTATCCTCCCAGCTAACCTCAGTGGTAGCAAACTCACAGAATCAACTCTTAGATGAAAGCTTTTGCTTGCCAAATCCACCAAGCCCCAATTCCCTAGATGGATCTAGTATGCCACATGTCTTCATTCTAGGGTACCTCCTAAATGCATCATTTACCCCTCTCTTGGGATATCAATGAAATCATTTGCCCTTTGGCGCATTTAATGCATTTAGACCCTTTAGCCTTAGATCCACCTAGTCTAGTGCCATGTCACCTTCACCAAGGACCTTGACCTTGATTCCTTTTTGATCATTTACGTGAAGCCCAAACAAACATAATACAAACATTGATCCTTTAAAGGAAAATGTTGACTGACCCTTTCGAGGTCATGTCACCTTAACTTGAGTGTAACAACGATCCACCAAGCCCAAAACAAAATAGCAATCTCAGGATAATATAACACCCACAAGCACCTTCTGACATAGCAAGGAACAACAAATTATAAGAAATGAACCCACAGCTCACTGGGAAAAGTTTCTCTATATCTGCATTAGGAACCAACCACGTATTGCTTCATAGAAGTCTTTTTGTCTCAGGCCAAGTTGCACATGGAACCAGCAAAACTCTTTTAATAGTCAGCGACCCAGCTTCCTTGTCAAATCAGCAACCCACCAATCACGTGGTCATAGGTAGATCCATAGACAAATCAGCGCAGATATTAAACTGCCTCTGCCTTATCGCCATACAGTCACTTCATAAGAGCAGCCAAGGAGAAACTCAAATGAACTCTCGAATCTAGAAAACCAGCCAGCAAACTGACAATCTCTTGTCTCAACGCAATTCGATCAATCAATTGGCATACTGATCTTCCTCATACCACACCAACGGACAAAAGACACCAGCAGCAAAGCTTTCTTATCTCTTACTGTCAGAAAATCAGAGTCAACCAGAGAATGATGTGTTCCCAGAGTCAACCAGAGAATGATGTAGGAGCACCTTACAATTCAACAGCAACAACATTTTCCTACGATCGTGAAACCATTGTGAACTAGCCCGTCAATCAAGCCTTCTTCTTAGGAAATGTCCCACGATCAAATCAGCAAATGATCACAACAAGAACGTATTGCAAAGAAGTCGTCCAGCTCCCTTAGAACAAATTACAATCAGCAACCAGCCTTTCACTACTCTCATGATGAGTCCAGCTCCCTTAGGACTCCATCGTAGAAGAATAAAAAAACGTCACACTGAACTGCGTTTCTTTGCTACCACCCTTCTTCGTTCTCCCTTTGCACCTCTTCTCCTCTCTCAATTCAGAACTCAGCCCCCCTTCGTTTGCATGCCCGTCCATCAAAAAACAGCCACGAATATCAGTTCCATTTGGAAACTCGAACTCTCTTCTCCCACGTACCATGGCAACTCCTCTCTGTCTCTGATTGTTTGACCACGTATCCATTTTTTTGCAACATCCATGCAGAACTCCCACATTTGCTGGCCACCTCACCACATGCATTAAACCACTCTTTTTCCCTTTCCTAGAAAACATACACCGAGGCAGAAAATGCCCCACATTCACATTTAATGCACATTCCCTTCAAGCCAGCACTTACCCACAAGCTATCACATATAATGAACCCATCGTTGAAACACGTGAAACTAATATGAGCCCCAACAAATGGAAACCACTCATAACAAAGGAAACCCAAGACACAAGGTAATAAAAGAACATATATCAAGTCACACACAAAAAACTCCGTCACACATTGGATATCACAAATGCTCTGGATACTGGTGTACCCACACCGCTTCTCATCATTTTCCATGTGCCCCTGCAAAAAAACATATTTTTATTTATCTTGAAATATATACAACCATTCATCATAGTTCTAGAAGTAGTCTCTGGTATCCCAGAACCCATACCAAAACATAAAAGTGCATATCTATGTGCCTACCCCTCATTATGTACAGTGCACAAGAGCTTACTACATTTTTTGACCTATCAGTGGTTTCTTTGACAATTGGATCTTGCAGGAAGGGTTCATGAAGTGTTTGTTCAATGATTTACAGGGGAATACTTGGCTTTGGGAGGTGATAGGGATACAAGTGCTAATCGATCCAGTTTTGGTTGGGAATCTTGACTTTGGCATCCCATGGCTTTATGATGCTAGCAAGAAGCAGTTGAAGGAATTTCAGGTATTTATGTCATTTTGATTGTTCATTTACCAGATGTCTATCATTTAGTTATGTTTTCTTAAAGAAAATCTTGAATCGACATGATCACTTTGTGATGTAAGGAGCATGTTGTGCTTTTTCCTATGATGCCTAATCTTCGAGATAGATGTCGGCATTTGTGAAAATAGTTTTCTGTTATAGTTTTTACCCCTTTCCAATCTCTCTTAGACAGTGAGCTCTAAGCGTAGGAATAAGTTTGGCATTTGATGAACATAAAAGTTTCCAATAGTTTTGATATGAGATTTGCCGCTTCTATACAAGAATTTTTATTTGCTTATGTTTTTGCATTGCATGTCTTCTACATTGCAAACCATGTACTAGACATGTAAAGAAATAACCAATGACCCAATGACATTGCATAATGAAGATGGAGTGTGGATACGTAAGGACATGTTTTGAATGTCAATTATGGGTACCCTAGGCATGAAGTTGGGATCGAAATGAAACAGCTTGTACTATGTAGGATAGCTAGCATTTTCCAATGTGTGCGTGTGTGTCCCAAAAAAAAAAGTCTGTGTGTGTGTGTTTTGTCATCTGATATTTTGTCTTTTGATGTAGTGACAATCTTGCAATCTTGAATATGAAATCTCTGTAGTGGTTGTTGATATACTTGTGCTAACTCATGAAGGTTGTCGCATCCCTCAAGAATCCAATATCAAGGCCATAATGGATAAGTCCCTAGTCTTTCATATCAAATCTGTAAATAAGTCCCTTTTGAATTTCATGATGACAGCTTCATTACTTCCTGTCACTGTAAGATTATCTACATAGAATCGTGTAAACGTAATACATTTCTCTTGAGCTTTGTAGTAGATTGTATATCTGAAATAGCTTTGCGTGGGACTTTGTATATCTGAAATAGCAAAATACTCGTGAATCTTCTATTACGAACTTCCAGGTGCATGCTCATGCAAGCTTTTCTTTATAGAACAAACCCTTTTCTCTTTGCCTTTTGCAACATATCCCTGTGGTTGATGCATGTAAACGTCTTTGTTAAGGTATCCATTGACAACAATGAAAATTTCTTCTAGTCGATCTGTAACCATAGCTTTGAATTCCTTGAATTTTCATAAACCTAGTTATGTTAGGAGGTTCACAAATGTGTGTGTGAAATAACTCTTACTACTGCTGCTGGTACAGACTTGTACATCTCAAGATATGTTATTTGTGCCAGCTAAAAAGCAAAATCTGTTATCCATTTCTTTTGCAAAATGGGGTCATGTTATAAACTTTGAGGATAACAAATCAGAGTGAGGGACATGATAGTCACTTCTGTCATTTGGACTCTTTTGAGAAGAGGAGACATGATGCAAGTGTGCTACAGCATCTACACTTGCCATGCATGAGACAGAGTTATGGCATGCCATGTTTGGGCATGCAAATCATGGCAGCCAAATGTTGCTAGTCTGAAGTATCCAAGTGTTTTCAGCGTTCTGTTGCAATGGCTGAAAATGAATTAGGTTGCAAGGTGCAGACCCTCTGGTACAAATAATATATGTCAGATGCATTCACAGCATACGTGGCAGAAAAGGGGATAAAGCATCAGTGTACCATGCCATACAAACCACAGATGAATAGTGTTCCTAAAAGGAGTAGGAACTATGTCTCCAAGCTGTAAATACTCCAAAGTCAAAGTTCCAATTGACCATTTATTGATCAATTAACGAGTTCTTCATTTATTTAATTATGTTCAAAAAGTTATATTTATTTGGTCAAAGTATTGACTTCGGTCAAAGATACTTAACCTCGATTAAGTAAGCCTAACCCCGGATAGGAAGACTTGGTTTCGGCCAAGATGGTTAACCAAAGAACCAAAGCACTGACTTCGGTCAGAGAGTGTTGACTTCGATCAACAAGACTTGGCTTACCCCAAGAGGGTTAACTTCAGCTAACCAAGATGTGTTCACTGTGGATGTGTGGGTGTGTGGATTTGTATGTGTGAGAGCATACTTTTATACTATGGTCTACATCCACTGTTGGGCGTTGATGATGTCAGTGGGGATGTCATAGTAGCTAGTCCTTGCTATGCATGATGGAGTTTATGGTTCTCAATCTTATGAGTGACTCTTGTGAGATTGAAACTGCACTATGTTGTGTTTTTAGAGGATGAGTTTGGGAATGTTCCTGGATTCATCTAGGTATATGCTTCTGCCGTATTAGCGGACATGCAAATTTCACCTTGTGAAGTTTTCGTCCAAGTTGCGGCCTGTTGGTATTGCGATAATTCTTTCTATCTTAAATGGTGCGTTGACCTACCAGCTAGATTTAGATTTAGATGCTCGTTTGGGAGAGACTAAAATGAAATCGTTTAGACTTCACAAGCAGTTGTAGCTTTAATGAAGAGATTTGGACTACTTTTTGATTAGCCTTCTCCTTTAGTGCTAGCCTTCGTCATGGCTGAGTTTTCCCTTCACCTCCGGAGTGCTGACAGAAACTCAGTACGAAGACTTTGTATAAATGGATGCTCAAGTATGTGTGGGGGTGTGGATTTGTATGTGTGAGAGCATACGTTTATACTATGGTCTACACCCACTGTTGGGCGCTGATGAGGTCAGTGGGGATGTCATAGTAGCTAGTCCCTGCTATGCATGATGGAGTTCATGGTTCTCAATCTTATGAGTGACTCTCGTGAGATTGAAACTGCACTATGTTGTGTTTTTAGAGGATGAGTTTGGGAATGTTCCTGGATTCATCTAGGTATATAACCAAGATGTGCCAACCTCAGTTGGAGAGACTTGGCCATGATTAAGGCGCTTCGACTGATGGTCAACCCCCTTAATTACGACCAAGAGGGTTTGACCTAGGTCCACCAAAGAATTTATTCTATGTTATGTGCACATGTTTGCTTGGTGGGGACGCCTACATTGAATAGGATTAGTTCACAGATTATTATTTGCATGCAAGCGCTAACCATTAATGGGTGCCATGGTAGTGCGCTTTAGTTAATGGTTGCAGGTACTAAGAGGGATTGAAGACCCAAGCAATATGGAGCTAAGCGAGCGCTTAGGAGATCCCTCGCATGACCAAGTGTTTCGAAGACTCTAAGTGTTTCCCTTAGGTGGCATGTAATTAGGAAAGTAGATTAAAATTTGACACTTGGCATGTTGCCAAAAGAATGAGCCCGAGAGCTCTTGTAATCTCTTCACGTTTTGGATTTGGTAACACAGCTTGCACGCTGAACTTATATACTCTGAATTTTTCTGAAGCAATAAAGACCTTCGGGGGGGGGGGGGGGGGTCTAGCCCGACTGTTGTCCTATGCCCTAGTGCGTTTGCAGAGAGAGAGAATGAGAGAGATTGTTTGCTGGAAATGAATGTTTGAGATCAGCGCAGTATAAGAATTTGGTCGGAGAGTTTTTCAATCTTGATGGAGATGGCAAGATGCATGGTAAAGGGAAAACATCTGTCTCATGAATTTTTCCTTACAGAGGTTTTGAAGACCATCGCTCCATTTGAGACTTGATATGATACAATGCCTAAGGTTGACTATCTTAGGGCTTTTGGTAGCCTTGCTTATGTTCATGTACCTTCATAGATGAGAGGCAAATTATATGACAAGGCTGTCAAATGCATATTTGTAGGTTACAATAGTTGTAGTAAGGGATACCATCGGTTTTAATATAAGCATATAATCTTTGACAGCAGAGATGATGTTTTTGTAGAGAATTCCCCCGTCACGTGCTGAATTCAGTAGAAAAAGAACAATTAACTCAGAATATATGTTTGAAAGTTTGTGCCTCTTGGGCCTTGAAGAAGGGAAGCGTAAGCGCATGGCTGCAAAAAATCAAGACGAAGAAGAGATCCGAGGCCACGGAGCCATTGCATGATGCTATGGCTAGCACATTGGGTTCAAAGAGAAAGTAGAGGGGCATCTGCAACATGGAGCATGGGTCCTAATGCTAGGAGGACACCCTTGCCACTTAGGTAGTGTGGATGCTAGTGCGGGAAAAAGAGGCTCATTACAAAGGTCTAGCATTCAAGCACGCATGCAGAAGCAGGCAGTCAAGGAGGCTAGTAGTGAGTTCACGAAGCTCTTTATACAATGTGCAATACCCATTCATGTGGCAAAGACTTTGCGATGGACAAGGCTGTTAGTCGCATCGGGTATGAATGGGAAGGGTAAGCCTTGAGGATACGAGAGCTAAGAAGAGAGAGGGCACGTGTGGAAGCACAAATGCAGCCCTTGAAAGAGGCTTGGGTAAAGTATGGGTGCACAGTCTTATGTGATGGATGGTCGGATGTACGCAAGATGAGTGTACAAGATTTTTGTGTCTTCTTGCAAGGGGACCATGTTCTTCAGAGCCATAGATGCCTTTGTCACAGTATAGTGATTATAGGATTGTATATTTGAAACCACATGCGTGCAACCATCTTGGAGATAGGTGCGGAGAATGCGGTTTAAGTAGTGACAAATAATGGCGGTAATTGTGTGGCTATGGGTGAGATGTTGGAAGATGAGTTCCCAAAGATTGTGTGGACATCATGTGCCTCACATTGACTTGATCTTTTGATTGAGAACCTAGGAAAGATAGCTTGGATAGGTGCCAATTTCTCCAGTGCCCGCAATATCGTGAAGTTTGGGCTGTACCATCTTGATGCCTATGAAAAACAGCCAGCTATTGAAGCAAACTTGGTCTTTGAATCTATCATTTCAGATTCACATTTGTGGCATGAGAGATTGGGGCATTTGAATTACAAAAGTCTGGTGAAATTTTCAAAGGATATGATGGTAGACCTCCTACCCATGCATGCACTTACCAAGCATGTTTGCGAGGGCTGCTTATGATTGAAAATGCATCAGTTCTCATTTCCCACAGATGGGGCCGTTGGTGCATCCAAGAAGTTGCATCTCGTGCATAGTGGTGTATGAGGGCCCACATGGACATCACTTGGGAGGGACTTATAATTCTCCATTTTTGTGGATGCTTTCACTAGATTCACTTAGCCATCAGTTGAAGCCTCTGATGTATTTGATGCCATATTGCCCTTCACTGCTCAGAGGACACTTTGCAGAATCCGGCTCCAAATGCTTCTAGCAGTTCTATGACACTCAGGCACGACTTTCAGCTCTACGAAGATCCGAGGTCGCTACCACTGCCTCTTCAGAGACGGCCTTGGCTCCTTTTCAGATTCCTCGCCTACCCAGATTAGAGATGCCTCGCGGCCTTCATTCACAAGGGAGTCCAACATAGAGAGTACTTACTCAGGCGACGGGGCTTGGCCACATCATCAGACACCTCTCAGAGTAGGATCACAGAGTTCTTCCCATCGAGTGACATCGATCGTCTAGTCTCTAGCCGCCGACGTGACAGAGACCCCGACCCGACGATACACACAGATCACTCTGGGGGGATTCTCGTCATTGTTTAGACCCGGGATACGTCCCACGGAAGTCATGGTGGCTCTGGTCTTGCGTCGAGCCTCGTCTAGGAGACCGAGACGCACGGCACCCCTTGACGGGCACCAGCGTCCCATCACCGGCTATGCACTAGCTAGGGGGACATGACATACAGAGGATTCCGCTCCGCTCCAGTCCTTTTCTTTTCATTGTTACATCTAGATGTATTTGATTATGTATGATCAGACTTAGGATTCAACACGGGTGATGATGCTCGTTTCAGTAGCTCCACCCTTACTGTGATTTGTATCAGGTTTTCTTTCAGTCTCATAGACACATTGGTCTTCCGAAGACTGTAATAAAATTTCTTTCTTTCTCAATGTAATAATAGTATACATATATAATTACTTATTAAACACATTTATATCATATGGCAATATCTTTCTAGTGCTTTTATAGCATAAATAACAAGATATTTATGGACATGTTTCTAAAGAATTTAAATTACTATAAATAAGTATTAACTTGGGCTTAAATATCACTCTCATAAAATACACGCAATATTTAATACTATATATGCAAGATTTTCCAAAATATAATCCCATAGATGTGCTTGAGTGTGCTCTTAGTGCGAATTGGTGCGCGATTTGCTTGACTAATACACACAACACAGTCGGATGCCACTATAATGGGCGCGGTCAAAGAGCGGTTGGTGAGCAGCAAGATGCGGTTGCATCTTTTGTGCAAGAAGAGCTGCAGCAGCAAGCGTTTCAGCTGTAACAAGAGATGTTCCAATGAGGCGTAGGCGGCAGTGGCCGCGGACGCGGGAGTCATGGTCAAAATCAATCGAAAACGTGTCTGTTTTGCTTGGGCGAAGGCCATTGGCGAAACGAATGCCTGGAGGCTCAGGAATGGGATTGGCAACGCGCGGAGCGGCAAAAGATGTCTGGGAAAATCCCTAGCACTTCGATGGTACACATTGTTGATGATGATCCGTTGGTGTGCCCGGAGATTAGTATAATCACCCGTGCTGGTACCAAGCTACAAGGATCGACTCCCAAGAGCGGTGACAAGCTGCTGGATTGGTCAGCCTAGGAACACGTCCGATGCCAAGTCTGTGAGTTGGTGACGAAGGAGCAACCATTGATGTACTGGCAGAGTCCGCAACGATGCCCAGTGAAGCACGTAAGGTGCAGTTCGTGGAACTGGTTGTCCAATCAGAGGCGGAGACTCAAGCCAAGTTCAAGCTACATTTACCAAGGAATGGTCCGAAGGCGGGTGAAGCAACTCTGTAGTTGGTCGCAAACCAAGCCAAGAGGCGACAAATTCTCCACAAAGGGAGCCGGGATTGGAGTGCATTTTGGAAGCACCGATCCAGATTTCATTGGGAAGATTGCTTAACATGGTTCCGTGATTCCACTGGCAATTGTTGCATTCCCTGCACACAGAGTCTGAACCAGAAGAGGTGGAGCTATGTCAAGTTGATTCATGACCAGTTTCGGCTGTTCCTTTGACCGACATGAGAATTTCGGTTATATCCGCAAAGGCACAAGGACGGACTTTTGCTTGGGTGTTGGTAGATGGCGGTTCAGGGGTCAATATCGTCACTTTGAAGACCTGCCAAGACTTAGTCCGCATGGTTGATCAACGTTGGGTTCGACTATTCGAAATCTTACGGGCCATGGTTCTGGAGGTGGTAGGCATATCATTCGTGGTGCTCAACATGGAAGCCGCAACACCAGAGTATAGCGTTCTTTTGGATAGGCCTTGGTTACGGCAAGCAAAAGTCAAGTAAAAGCTGTCACGGGGGCGTGAAATTCTAAGTACTTTAATGTATTAATCCCTAGGCCCAAAGGCATTCCAAGGAATTAAAAGAGTGGTTGTTGGGAAATGATGATGTGGCATTTTTAATGGGCCCCCTAGAGGGCCATGTACCTTCAGTGGCCCCTGTAGAGTTCCAGGTGGCTCTAGTGCCTTCTACATGCTCCTTTGCCATTCCTGGACCTTCCTGGGCCTTCTAAACTTCACATGTGTGGTTTTCTCTCTCATCTTCTCCCTTTGTTGAGATTTTGGACTGGTTTTTCAGCCTCCTTCAGCTGAATTCCGTTTTTCTTTATTACTCCTTACCCGTTTGGATTCCTCGACTTCCGTTCTGCCTCCCCTTCGTAGTGATATGCTTTTCCCTCCATGCGTTTGGTAGAACGGGCAGAGCTGAGCACTTCTTTTGCTGGTCGAATTTGCAAAAGTGGCTTTTTCTGGACCTTTTTGCTTCTACCGCCTCCTGGGCCTCTCCTCTTGCAAAGCTACAGCTTTCTGTTGAATTTCGAGTGGTCCCACGCGCTGGTTGACTGGTTTTTCTCAGTTTTGGAGGACTTTCCGGCGATGAAACTTCTCCAAAACCTTCTCAATGCATTCCTCTCTTTGAGCCCAAGAACTCCCACTTCTTTGCGATAGAAGTGCTTCTTTTCACATTTTTCAGTGGAGTTCTTGCTGGTCGGCTCTTGTAAATGCTCTTTCTTCATGCCTTTGCACTCCTCTTTGGCTGAGAATGCAATTGGGCATTGGCTACTATGTCCTCTTGGCGATTGAGGACTTGGTTTGAGTTTTCAGGGCTTGGTGAGTTGTGATTTTGCTGCTGCAATTTCTTTTTGCCATAAGCTATTGGTTGGCCTCGTGTGCCGCCTCTTTCTTGGTTCACAGGTGCCCAGGCAGTGCTACATGAGTCATTCTTTGGTTGGGTACTTTGCTGATTTTATTTTGGAGCTTTGAAAAGCTTTGTGAATGCCATTTGGAAACCACTCAAAGAGAGTGCAGCTGGGGTGCAGTGTGATTGCATCTGGACAGCCAATGGAATTGCACTCGAAAAAGAGAATGCCTTTGGATTAAGCCTATGGGTTAAGTGCACTTATGTGATGGTGTTCTATGGTTGAAAGCCTTGCGAAGGCTCAGTGAATTGGGGCTGCGTGCTCAGTTGCAGGGAAGGTCTCCTAGTTGCAACTTGTAATCATTTCACTGTGAAATATAAAGAAATACCGAAAGGGGCGCCACGGTGTTTGGGGCCAATCGGGTGCACTTGTCTATGTTTGTTGAGCAGGGGCATTCTAGCCTCCATTCCTTTTTTAGTGGTTTTGTTTGTGAACAAATGGGTAAATGCCAAATGGTGATCATGCAATGGTTAATGGTTGTGATATATGTTTTATGAGCTGTAAATAAGTGCTGAAGTGATTAAAGGTTTAGTTCCACTGCCCTTTGAGTGATTAGAGGCCGTTTTCAAAAGCGGAGATCACATGTCCCAGGAGTCGGCCGCTGCGGACTGCGAATGCGCATTTCATAGGATTCAGACTGAAGGAGACTTCCCTGCGTCGTTGGAAACACTTCCGCAAATGCTCCAGGTGCTCAGCGAGTGTGCCGACCACACTGAGGTCATCCAGGAAAATCCGCATGAAATCTGTCAAATAGGATTCGAAAATCTCCTGCATTGCTCGCTGAAAAGTTGAGGGAGCATTCCGCAATCGGAACCACATGACTGAGCAGACATAGACCCCCATGATGTGATGAACACTGTTTTGGGCTGGTCCTCCGGAGCCATTCGGATTTGGTGGTACCTGCTATATCCATCCAAGAAAGAGTACACCTCATGCCCCGCCACTTCGTCGAGCATAGAATCCATGTACGGTAAGGGAAATGGATCAGGTACAGTGGCCACATTTAGCTTGCGGTAGTCGACACAAATCCGCAATTTCTTATTTTTCTTTGGCACAATGACAATCGGGGAAATCCACTTTGGATTCTCAATCGGTGCGATGAATCCCACCTGTAGTAGACGCTTCAGTTCTTCACGCATTTGCTTGGCCACGTGCGGATTCATACGATACCTCTGTATCTTTGTCGGCGTCACATCTGGCTTGAGGTTGACCCGATGCTGGTAAAATTTCAGATCCAGACCCTTCATATCTGCATAATCCCAGGTGAACACATCGGAAAATTCCTGCAAGAGGGCAATCAATTCACTGCGGAATTCAGCCGTCAACAATGTGCTGATTTTGACTGGTTTAGATGCTCCATCTTCTCCTAGATAAACCGTATGTAGAGCATCTTCCTGAACTCGCGTGACTCGGCTCATCCGTTCTTTGAATTCTTTCTCCTGGTGCAGGAGATCCCGTAGATCCAAATCCGTTGCTACTTGCTGGGGCTTAGTCACTTCCTCCGGAAGTGTGCTGGCCACACCCGCTAGAAAACTTTGATGCATGTAACTTTCCGTAATGCCTTCCACATCGATGGTGAAGATAAGAACTAACTCTGGATTTGCTTTGAGAAAGGCTTTCTCCTCATCATCCTCCAATCCGTCTACCATGTTCACCGTCTCGGCCAACACAGGTCATGAATGGAGAAGGATACTTGTGCTTGTAGCATTGTGATGTAAACCCTCTTATCAATGGTCACATCTTCATAAGGGGTAAGAACCTCTTCATGCATGTAACCTTTCAAGTGTGTCTCTTGCTCTTTGATACAAGAGAGCTCTCATTGTATGGATCATGGTTGTACAAGTCTTTAGGTGCGTGGCATTCAAAGTGTATTAGGTGTGAGCGTTAGAAGAATTTTATTATTGAAAATTTAAGGTGGGAGCTTGGGAATGCAGCATCCACAGAAATGGCCATGAAGCGCAAAGAAACCATGAGAGAATCTTATAATGGGGGGCTGAGAATGAAAGAGGGGCGGGGGGGTTCTGAAAGGACACTGAGAGAGGGCTGAGAGATTGAGAGAAGGCTAAAAGAGGGCAAGGAGTGAGAGAGGGCTGAAAGAGGGCAAGGAGTGAGAGAGGGCTGAAAGAGGGCAAGGGATTGGGAGATGGTTAAGAGGGCATGGGCCTTGAGAGAGGGCTAAGAGAAGGGAAGGTGGTGAAAAGTGGTTAGAGGACTGGGAGTAGTTTGAGGCGTAGAAGGAGAGTGGTGAGAGGATTGAGAGTGGTTTGAGGCGTAGAAGGAGACATTGAAAACCATGTAGAAGTTTTGCCAGCACCATGTAACTTTTTAGGGTTTAGAAAAAAAGTGCCTGATGGAAGCACCTTACGTATTCCAAAAGGCATGGAACGCCAAGGTGCTAGCTTCAAATCAACTTCAGTGCGGGCCACTCATTCTCAAACATTCTAATTCAATAAAGTTATTTCTTCTACTACCATTATAGTCTCTTTATTCTCTTTACTTCACCAATAATATTAGATTACTAGGGAATCGGGAGAGGTCCGACACCTAACTGGCAATTTGGAAATAATCTCTATTGCTAAGATTGAGACAGTAAAACTTAGTGGTGGCAAGGAATCCTGTGTTGGTTATGCATGGTATATGATAGGTAGATAAATAGATGTATTCTATTATCTTCCGTTGGAGACCAAAATATGGCATATGGGATCTGCTCATGAATGCAAAAGCAATAGCAAAAGCATGAAAAGTGATTAAGTATGGCGTAATGGTGTACTGATACTCAATCCATGTTTCTATGTTGTAGATAGAAGTGGAGTTGGAGTATAGTTAGATATACAGTGTAGGTTGGAGACCAATGGCCTTGACCTAGCCTAACTCGGGCTAAGAAGCTGATCCCGATAGGTGAACACCTATGTGTAGAAAGCAGTGAGTGCTGCCAAGTGTTGTGGGTTGCAGACATGCAAATTCTTTAAATTTTCGTCCAAGTGGTGATCAATTGTTCAACTACATCGAATTATATTACGCGGGTGTAGAATCCCCAGTAGCTAAGAACTCTCGATTATTGAATATGACTTTAGAACAACAAAAAATCTAAATTTGTACGATTGGATATATTCTATCCTTACAAAGGTATAGTTTACTATCACCTTAGCGGCCATGCAAATTCTTTGAATTTTCGTCCAAGTGGTGATCAACTGTTCAACTACTATGCGGTTGTAGAATCGCCAATAGCTAAGAACTCTCGATTATTGAATATGACTTTAGAACAACAAAAAATCTAAATTTGTACGATTGGATATATTCTATCCTTACAAAGGTATAGTTTATTATCACCTTAGCGGCCATGCAAATTCTTTGAATTTTCGTCCAAGTGGTGATCAACTGTTGAACTACATCCAATTATCTTACGCGGGTGCGGAAGCCCCAGCACCTAAAAATTCTCAATTATTTAATATGACTTTAGGACGACAAAAAATCTACATTTGTACAATTGGATATATTTTCTAGTCTTACAAAGGTATATTTTACCATCCCCTTAGCGGATGCAAATTCATTGAATTTTCATCCAAGTGGTTATCAGCTGTTCAACTACATCAAATTATCTTACGCGGGTGCAGAAGCCCTAACATCTAAAAATTCTCAATTATTTGATATGACTTTAGAACAACAAGAAATTTAAATTTGTATGATGGATATATTCTAGTCTTTGGAGTAGGTCTGAGAGGTGATGAGATTCATGCAAGATGTGTTCATTTTTTGTTGTGTGCGCGCATGCGCGGAAACAAAAGATAAGATTTCTTTAGAGGCACCTGGAATTACATGGTTCCCGCCCCCCCCCCCCCCCCCCCCCCCCCCCCCCTGGTCTCCTGAAGTTATCTTACTTTCTTAGAGGCTTAAAATATAATATCCAAGTTGAGATAAGTCTATTTAAACCTATGGGTTTGGTAGTTAGAAAACATCTCAAAAGAGGAGTTATGCAACATGTGCCAAGCAAGGAGTATAAAAGACAAATACCATACACTACTCTAGGATCTGCATAGCCTCTTCAAAGAGCTTCTGCTCTTCTTTCAAAGATGACTAGAGAACCTGAAAATGAGAAATTGCAGGCCACCAGTGAAACAATGGCGATACAACATGCCTTCACTGGATAGCATTAAAATTTAATCAGAATTCAAAAATGTTCCTCCTCTCAGAGGAACCACTTCTTGCCAGATAGCAAACCTGAGAAATTAGGAGGCCGTAAATATACACCAGAGAGCACTCAGAATTGTATCGATTAGTATGACATGTTTCACTGAAAGTCATGACTCAGCACTAAAGGATGCCCACCAACCAAAACCGTTGTCTCCTATAAAGACATGCAGGAATTCAGTCATTCTTAATGTACATTGTTATTAGAGGATTGAATTATTTAAAATAGGGCTTTGCGTAATCTTTTTTTCCTGTACTGTGTGTTCATATATTTTCCGTTGCATGAGAACATGATATAACAATTTGGTTTGAGTACAGATTTGCATGAGGAATTTAGGTCAGTGATTACAAATTGGACCAGAGGGCAATTTTGAGATGGAGTGAGATCTATTTTAATATGCATTTTCATGAATTTTAGGGCCATGTTCTTTCATGAAATATCTTCGACTGCATCTCATTCTTTTTCTAACCGTAGTTTTCCTTTTAGGGTCAGTTGTGGAAAATGTGAGTGAGGGTGAGAGAGCTGGTTATTCACAGAGCAAATTATGTTATCAATTTGTTAGCATCTGTAGCGTCTTGGTTTGTGTCCATATAGATGCATGTTTCCATCTTAGTCGGCAGATTTCTCTTCATTTTTGTGCTTTTGATGCCCTAGTTTGTGGGTGGTTTTCTTTGTTAATCTTATTGTATTCTCTTGTATTAATTGCTTTTTGGGGGTCTTTTGACAGTTAGAAGATTTACCCGAGCTAGATTTATTGCTTATCACCCAAAACTTCGATGATCATTGTCATAAAAACACCTTAGAACCATTGTCAGATATGTTTCCAGATCTGCAAGTCATCTCCACCCCTAATGCGAAGCCCATGTTGAGTAAACTCTTTCAGAGGGTATGTGGCAATGGTGGTTCCTTTGGCAGCATTGTCATTACATTCTTGTTTATTTTCATTGTACTAGTTAAGTTGCTAATGTTGTCCTGGCTTGTGATCGGTAGGTTATCTACTTAGAGCCAGGCCATAGCACCAGGTTTACTGCAAGAAATGGCTCCCAGATTACTGTACGTGCATCAGCTGGTCCTATACTCGGCCCTCCTTGGCAGCGCCCTGAAAATGGGTAAGTTGGCGGATGAGGTTGTTAACCTTGTGCCATCTGTTTTTTCCCCCATGTTGGATTCTAAACAAAGAAGGTGGCATATCTGAGGATTGCTATATGGTGATATCAGAGAATTAATGACATAGACAAACGGTGAAAGAAAGTTTGCCAAATCCCACAGGTATTTTGTCGAGGTCAAGGACCCCCAATTCAGCATCTATTATGAACCACACTGTGTTTACAATTGCTCCTTGCTGGAACGGGAGAGAAGTGATGTTGTTGTAACCCCTGTTATTAAACAAGTTTTGCCCCTTTTCACGTTGGTCTCTGGGCAAGAGGATGCAGTGGAGCTTGCTAAGCTGTTAAAAGCAAAGTAAGTAGTTTCATGCCAGAGTATTCTGTGGTGCAACAAATTCCTACATTACCAAAACGAATTTCTGATTCAGTGCTTCTTTTTCAGGGAATTTCGTTCACCAGAATGTACATGCCATTTTATTAATGCTTCTCTTTTGGGTATAGGTATGTCGTGTCCATGAAGAATGGAGATCTAGAAAGTAAGGGGCTTTTAACAAAGCTCGTCTCTTCAGTTGGCTCAGTAGAGGAATTCAAGGTGGGTACAAATCCTGATCGGTTGCATGAAGAAAGAAATGTTGACAAGCAACAGTTTAGATTAGACTCATATTGCTTTCCTTTATTTGCTTTGCATTCTGGTGATGTTTTCTGCTTTTCCCCAGTTGACATTTCTCTCTCTCTCTCTCTCTCTCTCTCTCATATAGGCCCTTTGGTGTTTCGTAGTCTTTTCTTTCTCTGTGCCATCCCTCATCTGGGCAGACTGATTAGTTCAGTGCAATTGGATAAAAGTGTGGGCTTAATACCCTGTTGATGGATTTAAGAACGCCAATGATGTGAAAAAGGCTCAGCATTATCCCCCCCCCCCCCCCCCCCCCTCTCTCTCTCTCTCTCTCTCTCTCTCACTTCCCCCCCACGCTCCTGCTCCCCACGCACCCACCCCACACACACACACACACACATACATGCACAAATGCCCACATGCAAGCATGCTTGCACCCGTATGTGCACAGGCACTAGCATGCACATATGTTGTATGTATGTATACACACATATAAACCTCTGTAGGAACGTATATCACAGCCACACCTGCACGTGTAGAGATAGAACTAACGCCAGCCAATGTCTGTCAGCAGAAGACTTTGTAAGTGAACGCTTTGTTTTGCTTACTGATGGCTTGCACATGGTTCATAAATTAAAGGCCCTTGTCTGATACTGATGGTCATACTTTCATGAACAGGAATTATTACGAAAGGATTTGCCAGATGTGCAAGTATTGGAACCTACACCAGGCATTCCTTTGGAGGTGCCTGTTGCATCTTGAAGGTAAAACTCAATTTCTTTCAGCAAGGATTGAAATGCCTCTTGGCATATATGTACATACTCAAAGCTAATCCTTCTATGTCTCAAGAGAACTCGTCTGTAAAGAGATGGCAGCCTGGAATGAGTTCGACACTTTCAGCTGATATGAGAGTTTGATATATATGCTTCCACAAATCCAGTGACCTTCCGCATGGTATCTACATATACTTGCACAACACTGGTCTTACATTTTAGGGTGAGCTCAATATTTTTGTGAATAATACTGGGACGTTGCTCTGCTTTTGGCTTTGTTCCTGAATCCTTCCATTGCACTGCAAAAGGGTGACACTTTCTACTCAAAAATGGTAGCTGCATACTTAAAGCAATAAAACTTAATGGACGCCGTCCATTGAAAAAAAGTATTCCCCTTGTGCTTTCCTTAAAAACTAGAGAAAAGGGAAGTTTTCGTGGATTGATGGTCTCTGACTAAATGAAACACGTCTTGAAGGTCAGATAATTTCAAGACAGGAAACACTCTAAGCAAAAATAACCGTAATATATAGAACAAACTTCACGTAAAGTATGTCAACAACAATACCCATTTACACAATACATGGATACAACAACCAGTTAGTCTCCCCAACCCACAAAACCAGTGGTTGTTCCCCCATCCTTCCCACCTTACATCTTTACGTAGGCACTCCCTCGATAGAAAGAGTGCTATAGGGGACATTTGGATGGCGATTTTTGAAAATTCATGTTTTTTATTGTTTTAATTAATTCTCCCTATTATCCACACATTCACACATAGAACTAGAGCTGCAGATCATAATTATTTGAAGCAACGAGCCCAATAATATGGTACAACAATAACACCCACCCAATTCTGAAAAACTCCACCCTGTCCCTTGATAGAACACAAAAAAAGAAAAAGATGCTATTAGTGTATTGATGTTCGCGAAAGTAGGTACTAGCATTGGGGTACTACCTTTGCTATACTACTGCTAACTACTATACTGTTCCATGGTAGAGCGGTGCCAACATCAACCAAAGCCATAGAATAGCTATGTTGCTACCTAGCAGCTTTTAGTACTCTAGCAGTGCCATGCATGTAGTTAGTAATTCTACTATAAAATAGTGGTGTTACAGTGCTTTTAGCTATTGTAATCGTTGTCTACAACAGAAAGCACCATTATAATAGGATTGCTCATCTTGTAGCAGTATAGGAGCAATCTTGATCCTGTTGTAGTGTAGCTTTGCCATTGGCCAAGTAATAATCCACAACTACCTAGCAGTTGCTACCAGGCATCAACATTGATAGCATACAATGATTGTTTATATTGATTTCTTGTTACTTAGAGTCTAGTTAGCACTGCTTGCAAGGTAGCGCTCTATTGAGACTTTTGCAAAAAATTGTCCTCCCAATACATTTTGGACACACCCATGCCTATATTAACTACGCTCTATTTTAGTTTTGCTCGCTTGAGTATATGCTCTCCCCCATTCACAAGACAGGGGATCCCATGAACCCGAGGAATTACAGGATCGTTATGATTGGCATGCCATGCCTAAGGTTATGCATCAGTGCTTGATGTTGAGGTCAATTGATTCGTAGATATGTGGGGCCTTAGAGCATATGGATAGGCAGGATTCAAACATGATCACGGGACCATAGGTCACATCCTCACACTCAGATGTATATTATTGAGGAGGCGAGGACATAGAGGTAGAGGGTTTATATTTGCTTTGTGGATAAGTCTTTGATAGCCTCTTATTAGGCGTTTGCAAGACTTGGATTATGATCATGAAATTATTTGGGTTGTCATGGCACTTTATGAGACTGTATTAAGGCAGAGTTCGAATAGGATTTGGATGGACAGATGAGATTTCCAGTTCGATTAGGGTCAAATTAGGGTTTTTCTCTTTCACCCACCTTGTTAGGTCTCTACATCGATAAGTTGGAGTCAATCATGCAGACACTAGGGGGGATTGGATGCTCTCTTGTTGGCACTTTGATTTAGCTATTACTTTACACAGATGATGTGGTACCTCTCTCGTCCTCAGTAGAGGGCCTTCAGAGGCACTTAGATGCACTGTAGTCTTTCTGTCAGTCGCATGACTTGAAGGTGCACCTTGGTAAAACCAAGGTTCTGATCTTCTCTCGGGTTGTGATGCATTAGGAACATATTATTTTTGACGAGTCGTCAGTCGATATTGTCTTATCATACACCTACTTACGAGTTATCTGTTTTCCCCACTTCGATACCATGAGGTTAACTAGGTCATACGTGAGGATCTTCTGCAGTACACACATTCCAGGCTTGGTTGGAATCGAATGAGCTCTCAGTGAAGCTCACCTATATAGATCATTGCCTACATATCTTGAATGAGGTGTCTATTGACCCAAGATATACACGAATTCATTTATCCCACTCATTGAGGATCTCTCTTAGGTAGTTTCGGGTGTCTTTACATAGACTCTGTATTGAGAGTGGTGGGGCAAAGGGTCTATCAAGGGAGGGATGCATATGCACTTTGTCTACAGGAGGTTGAGTCGGAGGTCCATTTCATCATCAGATGCCTAGTATACTATGAGATTAGAGGGTGATTGTATTACAGAGATAGCTACGGGATGTTATTTTGATCTCTCTCTTTTTGAGATCATAGATGCTTGGCTGTGTTCATTCACAAGGCAGTCAGACATAGTAAGCACCTACTCCGAGCTCAGAGACTAGAGGAGTGTACCTTCGTAGACTCTTCTCAGAGCATGATCACTGAGTTCTTTCAGTCGGACCACAGAAACTCCCCCCCTACAGGCCCTAGGCATAATTGGGACCTAGAGCGAGTGACACTTCAGCTCAGCCAAAGGGTAGGTGCACAGATTACGCTAAGGGACATTCCCTCCATGTTGCTTCGGTAAACAAAAGAGAACCAACTTTGGTAGAAGCACCTCTAGAGCGAGAGGTATTCTTGATTTGATACATACAGATGTATGGGGTTATGCAGAGACTCACAGCATCAATGGTTCACTGTACTACTTGACTTTCACCGATGACTATAGTTGATATTATTGGGTCTACTTTTTGAAAGAGAAATTTGAAGTCTTTTCTAGACTTCAAGAATTGGTTGAGAACCAGACAAGCAGAAAAATCAAAATCATAATACCTTATGAAGCATTCACTGGATACATGCCACGAATTGGGCATCTCCGTATATTTGGTTGCATTGCATATGCCCACATACATGATGACCATGGCAGAAAGTTGGATGTGAAGTCATGTAAATGCATCATGGTTGGCTATAGTGAAGAAAGCAAAGCATACAAGTTGTATGATCCCATCAACTGAAAGGTCATAATCTGCAGAGAGGTAATTTTCTATGAGGAAGAATTAGAATAGAAAACATCAAATACACAAGAGAGATAGACACACCGATTACTCAGTCACCTAAAGAAAAAGTTGATGGTGAAGAAGAGCAAGAATTGCTAGAGACAACTCGAGAAGAGCAACAACTCAAACAGTCTACTAGAGAAAGAAGACCACTAGCCAGATTGCCATTTGCTCAGAAAGGCAAAGCAATTCAGATTGAAAGCACCAATTATGCTCTTATGACTACCATCATGGCCACAGAAGAGCCAGTGTACTTTGAAGATGGAGTTGACAAGCCAGGATGACAAATTGCTATGAATGAAGAAATGGTAGCTTTGTGCAAAAACAATACTTGAAAATTATGAAACCTTCCACCAGGAAAGAGGGCTATAATAAATAAATGGGTTTACAAAGTGAAGTATAATCTAGATGGAAGTATTGAAAGCTACAAAGCTAGAATAGTTGCAAAAGGTTTTGCACAATAATATGGTCAAGACTATGATGAGACTTATTCTCCAGTAGCGAACATGGACTCCATAAGATTTTTGATATCATTAACGACACTCAGCAAATGGAATGTATACCAGCTAGATATCAAAAATGCTTTTCTTAATGGTTACCTAGATGAGGAAGTCTACATGGAACAACCAACAGGGTATGTTAAACCAGGGAAAGAGCATTAAGTTTTCCATCTCAAGAAAAGTCTCTACTGCTTAAAGCAAGTACCAAGAAGTTAGTCTAGTAGAATTGACATTTTGCTAATCTGGGATACATGAAGTCAAATGTAGATCATACTCTCTACTACAAAGTTCAAGGGAAAGACATTACTATTGCACTTTAATATGTAGATGATCTGGTTATGATAGGAAGTAATGATAGCTTCATTAGCAAGCTAAAACAAGACTTCTCTGCAGAGTTCGACATGAAAGGTCTTGGACTTATGCACTACTACCTTGGAATTGAGTTCTAGAGAGACTTTGATAGCACCTTCATGAGCCAGTAGAAATATGTGGACAGTCTTTTGAAGAAGTTTCATATCGTAGATTGTAAGATTGCAAGCAATCCCATAGAACAGAGTTTGAAACTTTTAAAAGATCTAGAAAAGCCTATAGTCAATGACAAATACTATCGACAACTCATCAGATCACTTTTATATGTGACTATCGTAAGACCAGATATTTGTTATGCAGTTGGTTCACTTACACAGTTTATAGCAAATCCAAAACAATCTCACTAGAATGCAGTCAAAAAGATTCTTGAGAAACATTAGAGATACAAGACAGTTTGGAATAGAATACAGAGGAAGTCATCCAAGGTGGCATGGACATTGTGACAGTGACTATGCAGGAGATCATGAGACCAAGAGATCAACACAGGGATATGCATTTTTTCTTGGTTAAGGTGCTATATCAGGGTTGTCAAACAAATAGCCATCTATTTCTTTGTCTTCAATTGAGGCAGAATATAGGGCACTCACAATAGGTGCATGTGAGGCTATATGGCTTAGAAGATTATTGTCAGAAATAGATTACTTTGGCTCATCAGAGCCAACAACAATATACTATGATAATTAATCAGTTCAAGCATTAGCCAAGAATCCAATGCCACAGCGCATTTAGATCTTCAAGTGATTTCATTTCAGCATCGATCCCTGATGCTTTCACCTTTGATATGGAGCACATCATCTCCTTGGACACAGTTTCCACGAGCAATACAAATCAGTAGATCAATCTTTAGGACATTCCAACTCGGCTCAATTGTGCCACATTGCACCACTCTTAGATCCAGTTATCACCACCACCTCTTTCGATTAGCAGATCATTCCTTAGCATGAGGATACTTATGCATCAGTGCGACGAGTTCTGCCCCAATGTAGTCAACATCATCAGGTTGAGCCATAGCGCAACTTGGGGAGATTTAGTGTCTCATCATGCACTTATGTCTATTGTATACATCCATATATCACTCCAAGACAAAGCACATTGATGTCAGAGAGCACTTCATTAGAGAAAGAGTGTTACTTTTGGTGACATCACATTGCAACATTGTGATAGCAAAAGAGAATATTGTAGACATCTTTATCAAACCCTTTGGCAAAAAGCTTTTCAAGAAGCATCAACAAGCTCTTGGTTTGACGCAGAGGAAGGACATTCCCATCAAAGGGGTGTGATGGAATGTAATATTTAGTTCTTCTTCAATTCCCAAGAATCATCACCTTGAGTTGTGAAACATAGGCTATTGGAAATGAGCCTCCAAGGAGTAGGTGGACAAGCTTTAACACCCTCAATTAACTTATAATGTACATGTAGATGATGCTACTTTTTCCATGTTAGTTGGTGGAGGTGAGGAGCATTATGGTGCTCCATGAATTAGGAATGCGAATTTGAGAATGCATCCTTTTATAAGAATCCATGTGGGAGTTAGTAGAGGGTGAGGATGCAGTGGAATCAATTATGGACCCATTTGTCAATGCCCTGTGGGGGTTAAAGGTCATTGTGCCTTTACCCCGGTTATGTACAATACTCAAACACACATATAAATGAATGAAAAAGAAGATTAGGGTGGTTCTGCACCCACCAAAACTTGTATGGCTCTCTGTCTCCCTCTCTCTCTCTCTCTCCTTCTTCCGTTCTTTCTTGCTTCCGTTGAGAGAACTCTCAACTAGTATCAGAGCCCGAGTGATCTGGCTGAGCGTGCGTGAATGCTTGAAGCTCAGCAGCTCTGTGGGAGGAAGAAGAAGCTCTGTGGGAAGCATTGTGGGAGACTTTACTTGCATCCGAGTGTGCAGAGACCTTGGAGGAACCTTTGGAAAAGTCACTTTGGCTTTACGAAGTGGTTTTGAGAGCCTGTTAAGTGTTTTCAAAGAAAAAGTCGTTTTTTGAGCTTTTCCCTGTTCTGTTCGATGACAGAGACTCCATATTGACTTCTAGAGGTAACTATTGCTTGCTTTTGGTGTCCACTTCACTTCAGGAGCTTGGAAACACCGTCATTCTTGAATCTGGGATCATTTCATTGGATTTCTGACTCACTGTGTCAGTTTCTGCGTTTTTTGCCCGGGTGTTGGAACTCAAGTTTGGAGCAACCATTTGCAAATTTGTCAGTTCCGGTGGACTCAGGAGGTTCTAAAACATCTATGTTGCTCATCATTTGCACTCCGGTGGAGTTTACAAACAGCTCTGTTTCCAAAAACGTTTTTCAGTCCGTGTGTTGGACCCAGTGATTGAGGCCACGGTTTCCAAAACCGTCTGTCCCATTATGTTTCGGACGCCCAAAAACCCCTACCTATCAGTTCTTGCACAATTCGGTGGAGGATTTTCAGAGTTATAGATCTCTGTGTATTCGATTTCATCTCTCTGTTATGCATTTTTCATTCTAAGGTTTTGAAACCTTAGATTTATGCCACATGGCAGTGGATAAATGTTGACTCCCATTTCTCACTCATCGGTTGGGATTTTGGAGTTCTGGCAGAAGAGAGATATTTGCAGATTTTCTTGCTGAGTCCGATTATGCAATGGCGCCCATGTTTTAAGGCATCTCAGGTTTTATTTTTAGTAGTGGTCATTACCGTGGGACTATGATTTCTTGAGCATACCTTATGCAGATCACTCTGGTTGCAGTTTGAGCAGTGTGTGCTCATTCGTGGTGTGCATTGGATTGCAGTGGTGGATGATTTATAGGCCATTTGGATGCATTACGATCCTTATTGGATGCACTGATAGGCCCAAATTGTCTTGTGGGATGCTATTTTTATGGACGCTTTGCACATGGATGCTATTTTAAGCTGAGGGACAGCTTTGACACATTGCAGGTGATGCACTGATAGTGCTATGCTCTCTTGGATGAGATATTATTGATGCATATGCCAGTGGATGGTGTTTATGCTTGAGTCATTTGGCACTTATTGGCATTTTCTTTTGGGCCAGATTTGCTCATATGGATGCATAGTATATGCACATGAGTCAGATGCATCTTTTGATGCTTTGAGCTTTGAGTTTTGGTGATATTTCACTCTATTGTGGCATACACATTTGGGTGCACCTGGTATTTGGTGTGATTCTCTCTTGCAGGCACTAGCATTTGGGATTTTGTTTTATTTGCATCATGGCATCCTCTTCCATGTCTGAAAAGGAGTTTTTTAGCATTAAAAAGTTTGATGGGACAAACTTTTCTTTGTGGAAAGAACAAATAAGGGATGTGCTTATTTAAAAGAAGCAGATTAAATCCTTGGCAGGGATTGAAACTAAGCCTGCAAATATGTCTGAGGATGATTGGAATGAGTTGGATGCATTAGCAAAGTCTACTATTAGACTTCATCTTGCAGAGTCAGTTTATTTCACAGTAGTAAATGAGCAGACTACGGAAGATTTGTGGAAGAAACTGTGTGCCACTTATGAGAAGGAAACTGCCTCTAATAAAGTTTACCTCATGAAGAGGTTGTTTGAGCTGCAAATGAAGGAAGGGGTCTCCATTGCTTCTCATTTGAATGAATTCAATATTATTTTCAGCCAGCTTCAGGCTCAGAAAATGAATTTTGATGCGGAGACTAAGGCAATATTTCTCTTATGTTCATTGCCATCCTCATGGGATACCTTCCGTATAGCTGTCAGTAACTCTGCACCTGGTGGAGTACTGAAATTTAATGATGTTGTGGGTAGCTTGTTGGCCGAGGAGATTAGACGGAAGTCTATGGATGGCAACAAGCAGGATGCAGCCTTAAATGTACAAAGGGGCAGATCACAGTTCATGGGAAGTCCCAAGAAAGAGGGAAGTCTCGTAGCAAATCCAGGGCACGGAACATTGAGTGTTACCGTTGTGGCAAGAAGGGCCATATGAAAAAGGATTGCTACAAGCTGAAAAGAGAGAAAAAGGATAAGAAAAAGAATGCAAATTGGGGTGCAAATCAAAAGGAAGAGAGTCCAAGGGAGGACAAAGGAAAAGTGAAGATCGAGGAGATCAATGCAGTCACACATGATGGTGACAATGACATTCTCTTCATGTCTAGTTTATCTGCAGAGTTGCTTACCACTTCAGATGATGCATATTCCCGGGATTGGATTTTGGATTCTGGTGCTTCATTCCATGTTACTTCCTATAGGGAATGGTTCTCCACTTATGACAGTGGAAAGACAGGTTGTGTGCATCTTGGAAATGACTATGCATGTGACATAGTGGGAGCAGGTGACATAAAGTTTTCTTTTGCAAATGGGTCTGCATTTGTTTTGAAACATGTGAGACATGTGCCTAAGCTGACCAAGAGTCTTATTTCAGTGGGTCAGCTAGATGATGCTGGTTTTCACACCACTTTTGGCTTTCAGAGTTGGAAAATTCAAAAGGGCTCTATGCTTTTGGCCAGGGGTGCCAAGTGTGGGACTTTGTATCCCTTACATGTATCAGGGGTATTTGATCATGTTGTTGCAATAACCAAGCAACCAAGCACTTCTTTGTGGCATTGTAGGTTGGGGCACATGAGCCAGAATGGAATGAAACTCTTATGTCGTTTGGCTTATGTACCGCATTTGAGTTTCTCTGATTTTGAATTTTGTGAGCATTTTCTCTATGGGAAGCAGACTAAATCAGCCCATAAAAGAAGGGGAAAGAAAGAGTTTGAAATGCTTGATTTAGTGCATTCAGACGTATGTGGTCCCATGCCTACACGGTCATTAGGCAGGGCTGAATACTATGTGACATTCATTGATGATGCAACTAGGAAAGTGTGGGCTTATGCTATAGCTCAGAAGAGTGATGTGTTCCAGGTATTTCAGAAATGGCTGGCCTTGGTTGAGAATCAGTCAGGTAGAACGCTTAAATGCCTACGGACTGACAATGGTGGAGAGTATCTCTCTCATGACTTTCAGCATTTCTGTGATACACGTGGGATTAAGAGGGAGCTCACATCCCCTCGTACTCTAGAGCAAAATCCAGTTGCAGAAAAGATGAACCGTACCATTCAAGAAAGTTGCAATGCATGCTTTCCAATGCAAGTCTTTCTGGTGGTTTTTGGGCTGAGGCAATGAAGACTGCAGTGCATGTGATCAATAGATCACCTAGTAAGAGTTTGGATGGTGGTATTCCTGAAGAGGCATGGAGTGGCAAGAAGCCCTCTTACTCTCATTTGCGTATATTTGGGTGTGAGGCATATGCACATGTGCCAAAAGAGCTTCGAAAGAAGCTAGATCCTAAGTCTAGGAAATGCATCTTTCTGGGTTATGGTGAAAGTGGAGAGATGGGCTATCGTCTCTGGGATCCAGAAGCAAAGAAGATCATACGCAGCCATGATGTGGTCTTCAATGAGAAGGAGATGCATAAGGCACCCATGAGGGATGTGGAAATGAGGAGAATCACTTTCTAGGATGTGAATCCACCTGCATATGTTGATAGACAGCAAGCTGTCCATGCACCAAATGTGCAAGAAATGGTACCACCAAGTACTCCCACAGGTATACAATCAAGGGTAGATGATGAATCATCTATTGGTGGAAATAATGAGCCAAATGTGGCTGATATGCAAATGGGACAGCAAGCTGAAATGCCCTTGAGAAGATCATCTAGAGTATCTAGACCGCCTGATAGGTTTGTTTCAGGGGTAGACTATGTGATGCTTACTGATTGCGGGGAGCCTTCTTACTACAGAGAGGCTATGATGCATGAGGATCAACGCAAGTGGGAGTATGCTATGCAATCATAGATGAGTTCACTTATGAAGAATAAGACTTGGGACTTGGTTTCTTTGCCACATGGAAAGAAAGCATTGCCATGTAAATGGGTCTACAAAATGAAGGTCACAGGTGATGATGTGCCTAGGTACAAGGCCCGTTTGGTTGCTAAAGGGTTCAAGCAAGAGAAGGGTGTGGACTTTGATGAGATATTCTCTCTGGTTGTGAAGATAACCACACTTAGATGCATGCTTGGACTAGTGGCATCAGAGGATATGGAGCTTATGTAGATGGATGTCAAGACAGCTTTCTTGCATGGGGATTTGCATGAGGAAATTTACATGGTGCAGCTGGAAGGCTTTGAAGAAAAGGGCAAAGAGCATTTAGTTTGCAAGCTGAAGAAGAGTCTCTATGGTCTTAAGCAAGCACCTAGAGAATGGTATCAGAAGTTTGATGCTTTCATTCGGTCCCAGGGTTTTAGAAGGAGTGAAATTGATCACTGCCTCTACACTAAAAGGGCTAAGGATAGTAGCCTGATAATCCTGGCACTATATGTGGATGATATGCTATTGGCTAGCAAGAATACTTATGAGCTAGATGCATTAAAGGCCAAGTTGCATGAGGCCTTTGATATGAAGGATTTGGGATTTGCAAGTCATATTCTTGGTATGCGCATCACGCGTGATCGGAGTAGGAAACTCCTTTGGCTTTCACAAAAAGAGTATGTTACAAAAGTATTGCAGCGTTTCAATATGGAGGGGGGGAAGGCAGTGAGTACTCCATTGCCTCCATATGTGAAACTGAGTCATACAAATAGTCCCAAATCAGATGAGGAAAGGGCCATGATGGCCAAGGTTCCTTATGCATCAGCAGTTGGGAGTCTTATGTATGCTATGATAGCTACTAGACCAGACATTATTGCATTTGCAGTGGGAGTTGTTAGCCAGTATATGGCTAATCCAGGAAAGAGGCATTGGGAGGCAGTTAAGTGCATCATGAGGTACATGAAGGGTACCAAGGAGATGTGCATCTGCTTTGGTAAAGGAGACATGCGTGTACTTGGGTACACAGATTCAGACTATGCAAGGCATGTGGATAGTAGGAGATCCACTTCTGGTTATGTGTTCACCTTTGCAGGTGGTGCAGTGTCGTGGATGTCTCATGCACAGAAGTGCGTTGCTTTGTCTACCACAGAGGCTGAGTATGTGTGTGTTGTAGCCACAGAGGGTTGCAAGGAGGCTATATGGCTTGATCGGCTAGTGGGAGATTTGGGGATTCATACAGGTGTACCGACATTGCATAGTGATTCCATGAGTGCTATTCAGCTAGCACGGAATTCGGTCTTTCATGCAAAGACCAAACACATTGAGGTCAGGTACCATTTCATTAGGGAGGTACTTGAGGACAAGCGCATAGAGCTTGTCAAGGTTCATACAGATGATAACCCTGCAGATATGCTGACGAAGAGTCTACCTAGTCAGCGGTTTGAGTATTGTCGTGTATTGATGGGCATTGGATAGTATGCTCACTAGTTGTTCTCCCTTAAAGGCACATTGTTCTTTAAGTGGGAGGTTGTGGGGGATAAAGGTCATTGTGCCTTTACCCCGGTTATGTACAATACTCAAACACATATATAAATGAATGAAAAAGAAGATTAGGGTGGTTCTGCACCCACCAAAACTTGTGTGGCTCTCTGTCTCCCTCTCTCTCTCTCTCTCTCCTTCTTCCGTTCTTGCTTCCGTTGAGAGCACTCTCATGCCCATGTATCGAGGGTGAGGGTGGAATGATCATTATATTGATGGTGATATTTAGGGTGAGGAGAATTCTGATATTGAGGACAATGGGAATGCCAATTTGGAAACGAGTGGTATGGACGATAGGAAGCGGCGATATGGAGGACATGGTTTGATATACTCATCCCCTCTACCTTGCAAATAGCAAGGCAACAATCTTAGAACATGGGAATCCATATGGGAATGCTGCTACCTTGCATGATAGGAACTTGCAAATAGCAAGGCAACAATCTTAGAACATGGGACTGCATATGGAAATGTTGATACCTTGCATGATAGGAATGCAACTTCAAGGGTAGCCAGTTTGAGGGTGATAGGTGGATTTCCTGCTAATGTGGATGATGAGGTTGGAACTACACATGCTAGTTTCCATGTTCCTAATTGAGTTGAATCATTCTTCCAAAATCCACAAACAAAATGCAAGAAATGAGATCCGATGTTCTTCTTCTAAACCTAATTATTGGACTTTTTCATAACCCCTGACTTCACTTCCTAGAAAATCTTGTTCATGTAGGAACTTACTTATAATTTGCTACTTGAGAGAGGAGTAATTGCTGCACTATAAAGATCATCCCATATAAGGCACTATTTTCAAGGTCTAATGATTCCTTGGTTTGGCCATTTAAAAATTTAAGAATGCTAACACTAGACTCCCTTTGATAGAGAGAAATTTCCAAGATTTGATTGTTCGATAGACAATGTATATGTTTGAAACAAGGGCTCTACATATGTTTGAGGTTAAGTATTGGAATAATTACCTTTTACTAGGATTTCAAATTGACCATTGTGAATTTTTATGACAAGGATTTACGGGGCCTTTAAGTTTAAGGTTTGGCATTAACTTGGTAGATTTCTTCACACTTATGAGAATTATGGAGATACTTATAAGGGGCTTGATCAAAATCACTTGGAAAATGGACTTTACTGTTGTAGAGTATAGATTGTCTCACTTTTGAGTATTATGTGGAAAAACTACATGATCACTAGTATTAATCTATTGGATGGCCCTTACCTATTAACTTTCTTTCCTATGGTGAGATTGGTTAGGCCCTCTTGTCCTGTTACTAAATGGACAAAGATGAAATGTTTTGAGAATAGCATATCACAAGCACCTAATGAAACAATGTGTTATGCTTACGAAGATCTTCGGCCATTGGCTTTCTAGAAATTTAGTTTAGATGGAAATTCGGTTTTAACCATTTCCCTATAGAATCCCTTGATTGTTACTACTATATGGGATAAAACTAAAAGGGGCCTCTTCGAATAATTTTTAGCTTCTAATGTCTCATTCTTACTTCTTGACTTTCATAGACATTAGATTAGCTTGGATAATGGTTTTAGATGGCACCCCTTTTTGGAGGGGATTACTTTGATGAGAAATTTCATTAAGGGTTGTTATTGGAGGATATCTTTATGGCATTATAGGAAATTCTCCTTTAGCAGGATATGCACTCCTGAGGCCCATTCATTTCCATCCTCATACGTGCTAGATGTGAATTTGATTCATTGTATATCATTCTTTTTTTTCATAATTATTGAAACTTTAAATAGGGTAGTAGTCCGCCCCAATCCATTGTGATGGGTGGACTGCTACCCTCACTTGGATTGTGTGTCGGACTGCTAGGAATGTGGTCGGTGAGAAACACACACACACGTGCATGCACGCATGCACGCACCCACATACCAACACATGCATGCATGCACCCCCCCGCTCCAACACCCCCCCCCCCCCACACATATCCCTCCCCTTAGGGGCCCTTGGGATCCTTGGGTATGCATATCCTTTTCTCCTTGTAAGTGTTTTCTCAAAAACTGTCCACATCCACAGATTTCATCTCTGGTGGATTGAAAAGGGATACATACATGGGGATTTGAAGAAGATCTTAGTCTGGATTGTATGATTCTTGAGTGTGCACATTCATCCCTGTGGAACCCTTATAGAGTTTATGTAGTTGGTTCTTATTGCCTCAACATATTAAGCCCCTTCGGGCCTCTTATGGTACCCTTATAGAATTTATAGTTGGTAGTTATTGCCTCAACATATTAAGCCCCTTCAGGCCTCCTATGGCATTTTAAATTATGGAAAGGGGATTGGCCTCATCCCCCTTGTTTCCCATGGCTAGTTTTATAGGTGATATAATAGGCCCCAGACTTTTAAAGGTTGAATCTAGTATTTATACGATAGGCACATTCTTAATATGGGGGACCCTTATGATTCTTGATAGTAATGGGCCTCAACTACCCTAGGAAAGGAAAAGATCAAGGACTTTACTATGTACTATGGATGGGGCTGGTAAGATTTTTTGAATGATGGTCCTTGATTTTGGTTGGCCATGAGGAGGCTTATTTGCACTTTGGAGTGGAAATGATAGTACTTAGTACGCCTGGATGGAGCTTAATGATGAGGATGAAAGGTTTGGTACTTGGAAGTGGGGAAGTAAGTGGCCACGCTTCCCCCCCCTTTTGCATTGGGAATTATACATATTTCATTAAATGGAGTTGAGGAGTAGTTGGAGCTCACACTTGGAGGAGTTCTACCAAATATTGGTCGCACATGGCTCGTAGCTAAGGACATAGGCCATTCAAGCATGCAAAGGTCATTCTAATGATCAATCATTCATACAATAAAGTAATAGATTATTCCCACTTGTGCAGTGTTAATGGCAATTATATATGGTTGCGATTAGTTTACTTGTACATTGAAAATTGATCTAGTAGTGTAGTTGATAGGACACACACACACACACACACACACTTTCGCAACTATGAATTAATATTTTATGTACCTCCCATGAAATCTCCCCTTTACACTCCACCCCACACACCAAGTCCTCTAATCATCCCTTACCTCTAATCCTTTATCAACCCATGCACTCGTCCCATACCTCTAGGGTATTGCCTTCCAAGACTTCCTCTAATGAATGAACTATGCAAACTAGCATCCACATCTATCTCCCCAGCTCGTACGTATTTTCAGTCAAGCTTATCAAGTAAAACAAAAAGAAAAGACATGAACTTACGTAAAAAACCATTCACATTATACTTTTTAAAAAATGACACACATAGGAAAATTATTGAGACTCATTTGAAGAGTTTGATTGAGTATTAGGGATTTCATCTAAGATACTATCACTACCAGATGTGCAAAGAGGAGGATGGGATCTCTCTCTCTCTCTCTCTCTCTCTTTGTCTCTCTCTCTCTCTCTCTGGGTATCTACTACATGTACCACAGCCTAGGTGTCTTCTAGGGGTTCATATGTGTGATGAACTTCTCATTTTATGTAGGAGCTATTGATCTATGTAGTCACGGCCTATATGGCTACTATTCTCTCTTGTAATAGTACTACAAGCTTGGTCAGGGTTGTGCGGTTTTTGATTGTGGTCTTGCTTTCCAATATAGTGTGATTTCAAGTGTCATTTCTCATTGCAGATCTCATTCTCTTTATTGCATGCAATATTTTATGTGTTTCTTTAGTCATAAACACCACCAAGTGGTATCACCGCAACCAGATCGATGAGGGTCTATTGCTCTATTAGCTCGCTTGTCAATAGTTTTGTGAATTGCCATGGAAGAATTCATCTAAGTAATTCTCCAAAATAGGTCTCTCTGATACTTCTATCGTGAAATTCGATGGGTGAAATTTCCCTTCATTTGTACATCTTCTTTTCTTGAAGAAAGGCTTGTGGGGAGTGTGCCAGGATTAAAAAAGAAGCTTGCCAATGGCCAAGGATTAGAGAAGATGCATGCTAGGATTTAAAAAATGAAAGATCCTTAGGCCTGCTAAGAAGGAACCTTGGAATGGAATATTTACATGACGTAGATATCCCATAGATCGTAGCTCAAAATTGGAACATACTGGAGGAATTGTTTGGTTCTAGAGTGAAAAACTCAAAGATTATGCTCTAGTAAGAGCTCTTTGTATTTAGATGGTAGGTGCAACCATGTACCAATCACTTGAAGTGGATGCAAGCTACAATCAAATAGCTTCAAGCATTGGGTACATGTGGAGGATGAAAATGCAAAGTCTATTATGTGCCTCCTTCTCATAGGGTGATGATGGCAGTAAGGGTATGTCAAAGGCCGATGATGAGGGAATAATGTATCACAAAACAATTTGCAATTTCTCAAGATCTACCTACCTTGTATTCACCTTTTGTGCATCCACCTGCGTTGTAGCAACCTTCCTTGCATTCTCCTTCCACCTTCCTTACATCCATTGGCTCTGCACCCATCTTCCTTACTTCCACCTGCTGTACATCCACTTGCCATGCATCCATCTTCCCTCCATCCTCTTGCCCTGTATCCCCATGCCCTGCATCCACTTGCTCTACATCCACCTTCGTTGCATCTCCCTACCTTGCATCCACCTTCCCTGCATCAATTGGCTCTGCATTCAACCAAATTTGTAACCATTGTAATACAATTACAAGGATAATGAGACTTGGAATAATATATCCATTTAAATGCTATCTCCAAGCCCCAAAGAATGGTGGATATGGTTTAGCATAGGGGTTTTGTGCAAACGTTTCTTGCAAAAAATCATGTGGCAGCTTTGTCATTCTTCGTTGCACACCTTGCCAGTTTGCAGGCTATGCATCTAATCTCAAAAATCTAATAATATTTCTAGAGCAACCATTTTAGCATAGTCTCTAGCAATCACTTGAGAAAATATGTCAAATGGATGCTCACCACATACTTCTGCTATAGCATTGATGAAATGACACTCATATGGAAGCCTTAAAGTAAATTTTGGAATAGTTTCTTGGGAATCTGCTAGCTCCTTCAAGTATGGTAATAAGTAATTTGAGATCTCCTCATCATTGGGATATCCTTAAAATTAGTAGAGATTTTGTGTAAGAAATACTTAAAACATGTCATGTTGTAGCTCCATGATTCTTCATTGCACCTCCTACCAGTTTGTAGGCTATGGATTTGACCTTAGAAATCTAATAATATTTTTGGCACATCCATTTTGTTGCACCTCCTGCTAGTTTGCAAGTTGTGGATTTGATCTTTGAAATCTAATAATATTTTTGGCACAACCATTTCAACATAGTATCTAGTAATGACTTGAAGGAATAAGTCAAATGGATGCTCACCACGTCCATGTGCTATAAAACTGATGAAATGGCCCTTATAAGGAAGCCCTAAAGTGAATTCTAGGAAAGTTCCTTGGGAATCTACTAGATCTTTCAAGTATGGCAACAATTACTTTAAGAGCTCCTGATCATCATTGGGATCTCCATCAAATTGGGAAGGAGTGATGCATATTTTGATTTTCCCTTTAGAGGCGTGTCATTAATGATGAGCACTGTGTGCAATGGATCAAACTCCTGGGGCGCCAACTCCCTTTAGTAAGAAAACCTATCAAAATCTTGAGTATGAGATGAATTTAACAATATGCCATGAGTCTAAATTATTCAAATTAGCATGGTTGTGTTCTACACTAAAAGAGCTTCAAATATGACTTCATACCTTGAAAATTGTAACACATGAAAAAGTTACATTAATATGAAAGGAGATGGGTTTTCATATTTTAGTGTATTTTTTTGAATTACCCACCCTCATCCAAAAGACCGCCCCCCCTGGGCCTCACATATTATGAAAAATATGTGTACACAAATCTTAAAATCTTGCATATTTTTCAAGGTACATACCTTATATTTTGTGGGAGGGGGGATGTGAAATTTTCATAACTCTCCCTTGCATATTTGAATTTTTAAAGGAAATCCATGCATATTATGTATGGACCTTGTCCCCCCACACCCTAGATTTTGGACAAGGGTAGTAACATATTACATATTGAGTTGGTGCCCTAGGATCAAACTGAGAGGGGGAAGTAGAGTTGAAAGGGGAGTAAGAGAGAGAGAGAGTGAGAGAGACACAATAGTGCGGGTGTGAAGTGATGAGTGAGCCACACCACAAACTCACTTAAGTTTTATTAGGATTAGGTTTACCCTATGACTGTCTTAAGACAGTCATAGGTGTCCTATCTTTAATTCTTTAATATAAGGGTTGGCAATGTGCCTTTAACCCCAACAACCTCCCACCTAAAGGCCAATGTGCCTAAAGGGGAGTAAAGAATAAAAATTACAGCAATATACAGTTACTGTATACAGGACCATAAAATAAGAATGGTCTCATCCTAATCCCATGATGTGGCGGCAATGTGCAAACCGCTTTGTAGGCAAGCTCTTAGTGAGCAAATCTGCAGGATTATCATCAGTATGTACTTTCACAAGCTCAAGACGCTTGTCTTCCAGTACCTCCCTGATGAAATGATATTTCACTTCTATGTGCTTGGTCTTCTGATGAAAAACCGGATTCTTTGCCAACATGATAGCACTCTGACTATCACAATGCAAAACTGGCATATCTCCTGTAATGCCCAAATCTCCCACCAGCCGAGTAAGCCATATTGCTTCCTTGCAAGCCTCAGTGGCTGCAACATATTCAGCTTCTGTGGTTGACAGTGCAACGCATTTCTGCAACCGAGACACCCATGATATAGCACCTCCTGCAAATGTGAAAATATAACCGGTAGTAGACTTCCGGTTATCTGCATTCCCTGCATAGTCTGAGTCTGTAAAACCATGCACCAATGCATCCTGCCTACCATAGCATATGCACAAGTCTTTGGTACCTTTGAGGTACCTCAAGACACCTTTCACTGCTTCCCAATGCCGCTTGCTTGGATTTGCCATATACCTGCTGATGACTCCCACCGCAAAAGCAATATCCGGACGAGTGGCAACCATGGCATACATCAAAGATCCAACTGCAGATGCATACGGAACCTTGGCCATTTCAGCCTTATCATCATGTGATCTGGGGCTGTCCTTACTGCTGAGTTTTAAATGTGGAGGCAACGGGGTACTAATGGACTTCCCCCCCTCCATTTTAAACCTCTGCAGTACTTTGTCAATGTACTCTTTCTGTGACAGAAACAAAAGTCCCTTGGACCTGTCACGAGTAATACGCATGCCAAGAATATGATTTGCATCACCCAAGTCTTTCATGTCAAAAGACTTATGCAGTTGTTTCTTCAAAGCACTAATCTCATGCTGAGATTTACTGGCAATAAGCATGTCATCCACATATAGAATGAGTAGCATCAAACTGCCATCCTTTGCCCGTTTGGTGTACAAGCAATGATCGGTCTCACACCTATGATACCCTTGGGACTGCATGAATGCATCAAACTTCTTGTACCATTCTCTTGGCGCCTGCTTGAGTCCATACAAGCTCCTTTTGAGCCTACACACAAGCTGCTCTTTCCCTTTAACAGCATATCCCTCTGGCTGACTCATATAGATCTCATCATGGAGATCTCCATGAAGAAAAGCTGTCTTCACATCCATCTGACATAAATCCATGTCAGCATGAGCAACAAGAGCCAACACTGCTCTCAAAGTAGTCATCTTGACTACAGGGGAAAAGATCTCATCAAAGTCAATGCCCTTCTCCTGCTTGAATCCCTTGGCAACCAATCTGGCCTTATACCTCGGTAAAGCATTTGAATCCACTTTGACTTTGTAAACCCACTTACATGGCAAAACTTTTCTGCCTGCAGGTAACTGCACCAAGTCCCATGTATCATTCTGAAGTAGAGAATCCATTTCTGACTGCATGGCTTTCTCCCACTTCTTTTTCTCTGTTCTGCCCATAGCTTCCTTGAAGCTGGAAGGCTCACCACAATCTGTCAGCATGACAAAATCAGCCACATTATTGGCTCCGGGAACAAACCTGGCAGGAGGCCGTTGTGCACGGGTGCTCCTCCTAACAAACTGTTCCGGATTAGGCTGCTGTCCAGCCTGTTCTTCATGCATAACAGGTGGCTGTACCACCGTACCTGGCTGTTCTACAGCCCCATCTGTTGGCACATCCAGTGGTGCATTATTGGCAAAATTTTCTGGCTGAATATCAGCCTGTATACCCTCTTGAACAGGGTGATCTGCAGCAGGCTGCTGCTGCATATAAATAGGCATTCTTTGCTGTCCAACATCATCATAAATAACCCGCCTGTATTCCACAGGTTGCACGGGTTCCTTGTGTACACAATCTTCTTTAAAGATGACATCATTGCTGCGTATAATCTTCCGTTTAACGGGATCCCATAATCTGTACCCCATTTCACCTTCATCACCATATCCCATAAAGATGCATCTGATAGACTTTGGATCCAGTTTGGTGCGGAGATCTTTGCGTACATGAGCAAAGCACTCGCAGCCAAATACCCGTAAGTGTTTATATGAGGGTGGCTTGCCAGACCACACCTCCTCTGGCACTTTCAATTCCAAAGCCTTATTTGGTGACCTGTTAATAATGTGAACTGCTGTTTGCACGGCTTCTGCCCAAAAGCCATGGGGTAATGCAGCATAAGACAACATACATCGAACCTTTTCCTGAACAGTTCGATTCATCCGCTCACTTGCACCATTTTGAGATGCATTATGAGGGGCTGTGAGTTCCTGTTTGATGCCCTTAGCTTGGCAAAACTGCACAAAAGCATGTGACACATACTCACCCCCATTATCGGATCTGAGGCATTTCAGCCTACGACCTGTCCGATTTTCAACCTGAGCGACAAACCTCTTGAAAGCATCTAGGGCATCTCCCTTATGCTTCAAGAAATAGACCCACACCTTGCGTGTGGCATCATCAATGAAAGTAATAAAATATTTGGCACCCCCTAGTGATAACTGTGGCATCTCACACAAATCAGTGTGCACTAGATCAAGTGGTGCTCTATTCTGGGGAGTTCTCCTTTTATGAGGAGTCACAGAATGCTTGCCAAAAATACAATGATCACAAGTAGGCAAATCTGAAAATGAAAGAGACGGCAGATAACCCAAACGTGACAGTTCTTTCATTCCTTTAACAGACATGTGTCCCAACCGGCTATGCCACAATGAAACCTTTGGCAGCTCGGTTATGGCAACAACATGATTACCCACGCTGGAAACATAAAGAGGGTACAAGGTATCACTCTTAAAACCCTCAGCCACTACTGTCTGGCCATCAGTAATCACCCATTTGGAATCCCCAAATGTGGTGTGGTAACCACTGTCATCCAATAAGCCAGTGCTAATCAGATTTTTCTTGATTTCCGGCACATGGCGAACACCATCAAGCATAAATGACTGTCCATCAGGAAATACTATCTGAATACTGCCAATCCCTGCAATCTGACATGCATAGTTGTTCCCAAGATGAACAACTCCATGAGTACCTGTATAGGAAGTAAACCACTCCCTGTGAGGTGTAACATGAAAAGAGGCACCTGAATCTAAGAGCCAGGTGTGCATGTCATGGCCATCAATAACCACAGCATGTGCTATTACAGCAGAAGAGCATAAAACATCATGTATGTCACTGTCACTGTCCTCTGCTGCAACATTCACTGCATCTAACTCAACTAGCGTGGCCTTGCCTTTGCCTTTGCTTGCATTTCCTGTATCCTGTGATTCAGCCTTCTTGGCTTTCTGATCCCGTATGAACTTGAAGCACTTCGACTTCACATGTCCCTTCTTGCCACAATAAAAGCATTCAATGTCCTTTTTGCCACGGGACTGACTGCGGGATTTGGACTTACTAGCAGATTTCCCCTTCTGCTGAGTCCTGCCTCTATCCTGTACCTGCAAAGCATTTGAAGACTTGCTGCCCGCATTATTCTTCCTGCTCATCTCCTCCATAAGAAGAGAGCTCTCTACATCAGCATACATAAGAGTAATATTCGAATTAGACAGGGTGGTCTTGAAAGTGTCCCAACTCTCAGGGAGGGTACACAACAAGAAAGTGGCCTTGAACTCCTCATCAAGATTCAACCCCTGTGCAATCAGCTGTGTAAAGATAGCATTAAACTCACTCAAGTGTGAGGTCATAGCTGTACCTTCCTTCATGCGAAGATCGACCAGCTTCTTCAGCCAATAAACTTTACTGGCTGAGCTCTTTTGGGCATACAATTCCTCTAGTCTCTGCCATAGACCATAAGAGGTCTTTTCAGCCTGTACATTGAACACAAGAGTGTCTGAAATAGTGAGCATAATAGCTGCCCTCGCAGACAAATCAAGCTCTTCCCAATCATCAGCTGCCATATCAGATGGCTTGACACCCTTTACCCTTATGGGCTTAGCAATCTTCTTTAACAGAAGAACATTCAAGCACTGTTCTGCCCATAATGCATAGTTATGTGCTCCTTCCAGTTTCTTTATGTTCAGAATTGAAGAATCACCTCCTCCTGATGCCATATCAGATGAGGAAAGTACCTGACTCCCTGGAAGTAAAAAAGACTGAATAATAAAGTTCTGATTTCTCAGAAAAGTCTGCTCTATTCAAGAGCCAGTAGCACTCTCAAAAGTGCTGTTTTTACTGTCAGTAAAATCTGCAGCAAAACAGTAAATGTCCCTGCAAGTACTGTACCTTCTGACAAACTGTTCTGAGCTTAAAGAGGCATAAAAACAGTAATTTCAGACTGCTGCTGCTGCTCAACAAGAGCTTAACAGTGCATAATTATCTGACAAAACCACTCAGACTGCTGTAAACACTGCTGTACTGACTGTACTGATCACTTCTCCCACCTCAGATGAGGTCTTGCACTGAGTTAAATTGCAGAAACCACTTGACAAACACCCAAAAAACAGTAAATGATCCTTCAGCCTGTCACAAAACCTGCAACAGTAAATGGGATAAATCCCAAGCAATCACCCTTATACCAAGGGGAGAAAATGCATCTGAAGATCTCTGTAGGTAACTAAAGTGCTGTCAAACAAAGTCTGGGCAAAAGCCCCTTGATCTGACACCTGAATCAAGTGCAAAATGAAAATCTCTCTGACTCTTGTACCTGACAATGTGCAAAGCATAAACTGCCTCTGTGTACTCAGTAACAACACAAACCACAAAGTACAAACACCCAGAAGAAAATCTTTTGAGCACTGTCAACGATGGGCAGTTAGGGACCGAGTAAACTCGATGCGCCCTGACCAAGCGTGGCTCAACTGAGATTTTCAGAGTGTGTACAAAGAATGTGATCTGCAACAAATGTCACCAAATGCACTGCGGAAATAAAGCAAATGTGTGCTCCCTGGCTACACACTGCCTCAAGGCATAGACTGCAAACACATCTAGGCAAAAGCCCTTTGATAAGATCACCCAAAACTGAGAATTTCACTCAGTAAATGCATATATCCTCTTGCAAAATCAAGGCATTACCTTCCCAGAACAAAATAGATGTGCAATCAACCACACACTGTGGTTCTCTTCACCTCAAGCACGAGATGAAGGAAAGTACTTGCTGTACTGTCAAGATAGCACAGTTCTGAGAACAACAAAAAAAAAAAAACCTTGAATCAAGAGCAGAGAGCTTTTGATCTTTCTTTTCTTCCCAAAAAAAAACGCGGACTCAGATCCCGGATGAATTGAGATGGTGTATCTCCCTGCTGTGCAAAAATCCGAAAACAGCTTCCTGTACCTGCGTGGAGATTTGTACGGCTGTACGGCTCCTGTACGGAATCCGTACAGCAGGTACGGAATCCGTACTTGAGTGTGCGCGCTGCGCGCTCTGGTCCCGCACAGCCTAGTGCTGTGCACAGGCTGATCCTGCGCACCCTGCGCAAGCTAGCAGCTAGCAGCTGCTATGCAAAAAAGCCCGCGCCCGAACTGCGCCCGTGACCACACCTTGATCTGCTGCCCCGCAGCACTGCCCCACACCCTGCCTTCGCAATGCGCTGCCACCCTGCAGCCTGCGCCGCCGTACTGCCTTCGCGATGCCGCCCTGCAGCCTGCGCCGCCGTACTGTCTTCGCGATGCCGCCCTGCACCACAGTTCGCTGCTCGAGCTCCGTCCGTACGGTTGTACGGACGCCGTACAGCCGTACGGATCTGTCCGTACGGTGGGTGCAGTTGAGGGTGGGCTAGGAAGGAAGGGTAGGCTAGGGAGTGAAGAGAGGTTAGGCTCTGATACCAGTTGAGAGGGGGAAGTAGAGTTGAAAGGGGAGCAAGAGAGAGAGAGAGTGAGAGAGACACAATAGTGCGGGTGTGAAGTGATGAGTGAGCCACACCACAAACTCACTTAAGTTTTATTAGGATTAGGTTTACCCTATGACTGTCTTAAGACAGTCATAGGTGTCCTATCTTTAATTCTTTAATATAAGGGTTGGCAATGTGCCTTTAACCCCAACACAAACTCCATGCAAATCCCAATGCATAGGGCTTCAGATAACACAAGTTCTTTGATCGCGTTGGATGGTGGTATTCAAGCCTTGTGCAACCTTAGTCTTATGAAAAGTTGAACTTAAACTTGAAACTCTGTCCCTCATCTCAAGCCATGTTCCTCTCTATCAAAGCCACCAAGGGATGTACACTTGTCTTGTAGCTCTTATCAAAATTCTAAAAATTGTCTTGTGTATCTAGACAATGCATGCCCTATGCCCCTTCTTGGGGAAAGATCTATATTGTACTTTTGAAATACAAAGAAGAAGCCATTTATAGCCATTTAATTAAATTTGTAAAGACCATTATGTCTTCTATCTTTCTTGGAAATCTTTTGACATCATAGCTCTTTCTTTATGAGCCAATTTTTTATTGAGCAATGAGGTCTTAAACTTTGCAAAGCAAGAGAGGAAATCCTTTAAATATTATATACAAATCTATATCCTATGGATACATTCAAGTACACAAAAGAAGAAATGATAGGATGCTTACACTCAAATAAATTATTCTAGCTATACTCTAGAAGATAAGATACAAATTTTCAGTATGTTATATTATTTTTGTAATATATATATATATATATATAATATACGACGTACACACGTGGGAAATCATACCCCAAAGCATCTTGAAATGTTAAGGTTATAAATGGACAAAGGACAATGCATTGGATGCTCTAGTGAAAGTCATTGAATAAGCCAAGGGGTGGGCCAATTGACTAGAAACGTAGTGTACTTATCTATTCCACAAAGGCTTTAAAAGAAAAGATTTTGTCTACATACAAGAAAAGAAAATGGAGTGGACATGAACTTCAAGAGACATGCATTACTTATCCGCAATGAGTTGTCCTTTTCAAATCCTTAAAGGAGGTACATATGAATCATTTAGTGGGCCCTTCAAGATCTAGGTAATCCGATCTCACCTAACCTTTCATCCAATTTTCATAAAGGCTCTACTACTCAACCACCTTATTAAATGGCATGCTCTATGGCATACTTTGACCAAGTTTATGCCTTTGGGTGCAATATAAATCATTTATCAAAATGACATACTTATTACCTAAAGGCGGTTTAAACAAGATTTGTTATGTTAGGCCTAATCAAAACTCATGGAAATAAAAGAACTTTTCAAAGTTGGACTACACGTTATAATTTTACTAAGTTACAAGCCTTGCATTTTGAGAAGTTTACAAGTTGGGTGAAAGATGATGGATTGCCAATACATGGATATAATGAAAATGGCATTGGGAAATGCAAAGTTGTAAATTATAAGACTTATTATCTGAAAGCTTGAATGAAGGATTTAAATGGTGGGAGGTGGCAAAGAATTAAATTTCTGTATGGGGGGAGAGACCTTGAACCTTCATGTAGGGGCGAGGCAGAGTTGGTTTTAATTTGTAACAAAGAGTGAGTTGCTTGGTTTCAAAACCAAAATGTGGATTTTGCAATCTACACATTCACCTAGGGCATATTTTCAAATCTTGGTTGCAAGCCAAGAAAAAATTGGTTACTTGATGAGCCCCTTCTTTCAAGGAGGAACTCAAGACAAAACCAGGGTAATAAATGCATGTGAGGGAGTTTTCTTGCTGGCACATCAGATTTTGAAGTTGCAGAGTTTGAATGTTTGGCTGAAAACAGTCTGAAGTTGCTTGTGCCTATGCATGAAACGAAATCAATTTGTAACCTGGTTTTTTTCCCAAAATCTCCAATTTGGAATTGTGTGATTTCCAGGGCAGTGTGGGCGTGAGTACAGTTAGGCAATAAAAAATTCAAGGCTTATGGCTTGGTTGAGTTTAGGCTCCAATTGGAAGGTGGTTATTTTGGGCAACACAAAAGGATTCCCCTGTCGACTCTGGCTACGTGATGGCACATCCAAGCCTCTATTTCTTAGCGATTTGGGAGGTCAAGAATCAAGTGGTGTTCAAGCACCAGGATCTCTGCAGTTAATATGAATCCGTGGTTTTAGCCATGGTTAGGAGCAACATGCGAGACCTCATTTGTGCGATAGAGGGAGGAGATAGTTTGGTGGGTTCATACCTAACGGTAAATCAAAATAGGTAAGTATGTGTAGTGGGGATCCTTAATAGGCCCATAGCCGCTTATAGCATGGTCACAGGGCTTGCTGCTCATAGTTGCCTTCTTGTGTTTTTTTTTTTTACAGAGCCAAGCTCCCATTAATATATCCAGCAAGGTTATTATTTAAATAAGGTGGGGATCCCACTAAGGCCCTTCCTTTTTAGAGTATTATTTTAAGTCTAAGCGTAAAGTAGCTCGATAAATATATCCAATAACTTTGTAAAAGGGAAATGGTAGGTGTAAATTCTAAGGAAAGGAAAAGAGAAAAAGCAAGCGAAGGTGAAGGAATATGTGGAATGGTAGATGAGTGAAAGAGAGGAGAGAAAAGAGGTGAAAGATGTGTGTGTGTGTGTGTGGAGAGGGGGGGTGGGGGGTGGGATAGACCATTAAATAGAAGTGGGGACCTGCCTATTTTAGCAAGAGTAGTATAAAGGTGGTGTCATACAAGAGACAAAGAGAGCTTCCATCTTTAGGGAGAAATACCTAACAAAAGACAAAAGTATTTAGGATAAAAGACAAGAACATTTAAGACCTCCACAAGCAAATAAAGACCTTAAATTCTAAACGCATTAGAAGCCCTTAAATTACTATTGACCCACACTTAAACCTGATACTAACCACAATTTGCATGGTCAAATTGACCAAATGAACTAAGTTCAAAACTATGGACCTAATTAGCAACTCACTAACCAAGACATCCCTTAGGACCCTTAAGGGAGAGAAAAAAAAAGCACCTCCAATTTGGAACCAACCTTCACGTGGGATAGGCTCTAATATTATATTGAGGTGTGCATTGTGAACACGTTGAAATTTATCAAGATTCTATAATCATCTCGAGAGCTACGTATGTTTTGATGGTTTTGATGGTGCACCACTGCACCGTGCAAGACTCGAGGCATATTCGGGGGACCAAACATGGGCCATGGAGTTTAAAATTTAGAACACGAGTTCATCACACATGTAGTTGTCCTACTGAAAAGAAGCGTGGACTGTGTGCATAAAGAAAGCTGAACCGAATACCCTTTTTTAATTTAAAAATCCATGCATGTCATTGCAAAATGCAAATATGATATATTGCCGTGGCCGACAAGAGCACTTACTTCCTCTGGCAGTCTGATGGCCATCCCCTATGATTGTTTGTGTGTTGCAGACTTGTAGTTCTCCATTGATTGAAGGCTTTTATTAGTATTCGCATCTGGACGGCTCATTTAAGTAAAGCAAAACTCTCGCAATCATGACAGTCGAATCACCGCAAAGACAAGTCTTATATCTAGAGAAATCTGAGTCTCTCTTGCGTTTGAACTTTGAGTTTTACCTTTGGAGTTTGCACTGATAACCACGGTCTGGAGTCTGGAGTCTCGAACTTCAAGTCCTGTCGAACAGACACAAATATTCTTTCCTTCCGAGTTGCCCAATGCCCACCAATGCCACCATACTTCAAACAGACAGTTCTCTCCATGATTATAATAATATCTTGCTCGCAGCTTGATCCTTCCACCCGACGTTTCCCCTCGGGGAAAAAGAGATATAATCATATATCGGATATCGTATGCAGTTCTAACTTCTCGTCTCTCCGTAATAAGGACGTCAAATTGCTATCCGGAGTCGGTTGAGAGCTGCTGGCCTCTTGATAAGTAATACGAGCCACGATCCTAGCGGTTGCGCAAGATTTTTCGACAAAGAAATTTGCAGCACAATTTGGTACGGTTACGTTTTCCATTTGGTGTCTTGGATGATCAATTTTGATAGGGATAGGAATCATTTTGAGACCCACCAAGTGTGATTTGCCAAGATTAGTTTCACCATAGACCACTTGTATATGAGGCTTAGCTCCATCTTGGACCCTTGTCTCAATCGCCTAATCCATGACCAAGGCTGACGTCCCTTACTTATATCCTAGTGCTACATTAAACCCCCTTGCTCATCATGTTTCAAAAGACTCTTCATTTACTCATACACCTTATTGGCCCACATCATGGTGACCATATCTTGATTGTGGACCCTTTAATGGAGGAAAAGATAACAATTTGTGGGGGAAAGGAGCATCAAGTCTCTCCCTTCTCTTTCGCTAGTATTGCACTAAGGCTACTATGGGGCTCCATCACTAAAGTGATAAGAATGTCCATTTTGAGGACTTGAATGCCTTGTATCCAAAGTTGCACAACTCATTCGGAGTGTGCTTCAATACAAAAAACATATTGAAGTGTTTTTATCAAGGGACATGAAGATTAAAACTAAGCTAAACAATTGAAGTTGCAATGCTCCAATCACACTACCTATAATGTGTTCTAAACATCTAGCTACTTGGTACACATGGGTGTTGTGGCTTTAGAAACATGCTTTTGCATGGAATAGTACCTTCAAAGCCTTATAGCATTGTAAAGAAAAAGGTTAGCTCCTTGAGCCTTTGATTGTTCCCTAAAGCTTGTAAGACTACCTCATGGGATACAATTAGTGATTTTTAAGTATAGTACATATATTTAAATCCTTTTCAATAGTAGGGCTTTGAAGTTTTTCTCTTAAATTAATCTCTATCTCTATATTGGGCTTGAAAATTAGTATGGAAAAGATGTTTTATATTCTATCAATCCATGTGCAAGTGTTCATAGAACTATAATATCTTATCAATGATTTTGACACACTCATGAAAGCTCCATAATAAATATGGATAGAATTTGTGTGGAATCTAGATCAACTGTGAATACTTGCAAACTCCTTACGTATGCATTTTTTAGCTCCACCTCAAGCTTAAATTATTCCTAAATCTTCACCCAGTCTTGTACTTATTGCACCATGTTGGCATGCGTTCTAGAATTTCCTCTTACATAGTCTAGGTTTGCAATATGTTCATTAGCTTGATGATTGCATGTCACATCCTTGTATCATGCCTTATGCTTAAAAGTATTTTTCGACAATATATGTCTAATACAAATAACTGGAGCATTGATATCCATTCGGATGAATTTTCTTTGTTAAAAATATAGCTAGTTCACACATTCCCCTCAAGCTCTTGATTTCATATAAACAATCAATGTAGACATTCCATTTCAAGCTCCTAAATATGAAATTTAGATACAAATATGAGAAAGTTCTAATGTAGCAATGAATCAAAGGTACTTTGTTATAAGAATAAAATAAAAATCAAAGCTATTACCTTTGTATATTTTTCCTAAATATTGGAGGAAGTGCAACTTTTTCATGGTTTGATTGGTGTACTAGATGTCTTGCAAACCACATCACTGCATCCTAATCTTCATATATCAATTATGTAATAGCATAATTAGCATATGATAATTAGTATACCTTTCATTTGAAGCATGCATGAAAAAATAAACCAACATTTGATTTGTAAGATTTTCTTTAAACATTCAAAATCCACATTATCATGATGAAGAACTCCATAATAGTATCTTTAAGCAATTTCTTGTATTATGCATCTTACAATATCTGTTCAAGACTTGTCAATGTCTAATGATAATGTTGTAATCAATCTCGTTCCAAGTTATAGCAAGTAATTAGATTCTAATTATTCTATTTTTCCTTGGTATCCTCCTTTAAGACTAGTAATATATGTTTCGCCTGCCCCAGGAGGAAAAGGGTATAGTGACCAGTGTGTGTTCCGAGAAAGCCAAATTTCATAACTTTCTTTTTGTGAAAGTCCTAAATTTTATGATTGGTCCAAGTCCCCACTTTCTATTTCTTTCCCTTAAAATCCTCCACCTTTTTCTCTACGCTCCCCTCTCTCTCTCTTTCTCTCTCTCTCTCTCTCTCCTTCCTTTATCTCCTAGAGTCTAATTCCTACACACCATCTCAAGCGGATTCTTTTTCACCTTTTTTATCTCAGGCAAGCCTTATAAATAAATGATTAAATATCATTCACCTTGTTGTATTTGTCCCGAATTATTAGATGTTCTTAAAGACTTTTTTCTATACCCTTAGACTCTTACTTCTTTACCTCACATCATAGAATCAAAATACAACATGGATCTCTCTCTCTCTCTCTCTCTCTCTCTCTCTCTCTCATTGTGTCAATACACATGGGCGTGAACAAGTGTGTGCATGCACTTTGTATGTGTGTGTGTGCATGCCAGCACATGTGTTTGTGTGTGCTCCTACATGCTTGTGCAGGCATGTGTGCACACACACAGTACACATGCACACACACACACGCACACGCATGCATGCACGCACACACACACATGCGTGCGTGCGCATGCATGTGCATGCACACATGTGCATTCGTGTGTGAAAGGATGAGGGAAGGATTTACTTATTATTATATTAGACTTTTCATTGGACAACCCTTGTACCAATAGATCATGGAGTGGGTGGAGTAAGCATGTACATCAAATGACTTCAACGAAGTGATTCATAATGATGAAAGTCTAGCGGAGGCAAATCATGGAATTGTCTAGTATATATATCACCCTGAATTATGTACACCTTATTCTTTGAGTGACCCACTCTCCCTCTATATAGGTCCCAAAAAATGGCACTCTAATTATTATAAGAGGATTGCAACTTGCAAGTTAGGACTTTGCACTCCCCACTCATTTGTAATGCATACATGCCAAAATGTGTGATATGTTGAATCTCTACGTGATTCTAGTATTGCATTGAATGGTTGTACCACAATCATTGTGATTATTTAGTAAATTGCGTGTCTCTCTTGTAAGGCTTGAATTTATAGATTTCTTATCCTTTCAATTCGATTTTTCTATGTGAGACTATCCCTCTAGCAAGATTTGTATTGACTAATGCTTTTGGTGTGTAGGTTATCAATTCGTTCTCAGGCTAAACTTAGTTATGAGAGAGAAAGATTATATTCCTTCATTGTCGGATGGCTTCACAATTTTATTGTGCATTGCTCTATAAGTAAACTACGTAGGCATTTCAACTCTCAACTAGCGAGGTCAATGTTTTGAGCTTCGGCTATTGATTTCTTGTTTTACTATTTCGATTTATTCATTTTGATATCATGGGGTCACTAATTTTGTCACAAGACTTTTCCTATCAATGAAATGTTCTTGACATTACTTATCAACCCATGTCTTGTATGGCCCTTTTGTTAAGTTTGATGTGGCAAATATGATGTCTTGCATAATGAGGGAGTTGCCGTTGGGATAGCTCTACTTATTGAGGAGCATAACTTTGAATTGGAGGATTTTTAGAGTGTTGGCATGAAATCTTAATGATCGAATTACAAGAGGACATATAGGAAAAGAGGAAGATATAACATGACATGATGTTTACAAAGACAAGTCTAGAGACTTAGTATACATGGAGCAACTTAGGGAAAAAAGACCGATGATTCTAGGCTTGCACACCATAGCCCCTTTCAAGCCCATAAGTATCCAAACAGGGGTTTTCTCACACATGATCATGTGCTAGTGTGATCACATCGGGTAGTCAAATTGTATGTCATGTGAAAATGAGACACTCACATTAGCATGTGATCACTATTGATCATACTATAATAGAATATGTGATTATGTAAATAATGTTACTATGTGGTCCATACAAATCATCTACATTGATCACATTAACATGTGATTTCTACTAATGATGCCAAAAAAGAACACGTCATTACATAAATCTTGAATTTGTGTCTCACTTAAAAGGTCTCCCATTAAATATGTTTCTAAGGTGGCTATCTTGGATTGATAACCGTTGTTACTTTTATAAAAGATTTTGTGAAGTGCTTAAGGGAGAGTGTGTGTACTAAATGATGAAATATGATGGGATTTCGAGACAACTGAATGACATATTTGAGGTTTTGTGTACATGAGAGTAAGAAAAGATGAAAAAATATAGAAAATAAAAATGCATAATTTATTTGATAATATTAAATTCTTACTTTCTCTTCTTCTATTTTGTTAAGTAAGATAATAGGACTCGTAAAATATATTTTATGCTAGGAGTGGATCTTGTTTCTGTAAGTCCAAAATGGATTAGGAAATTATAAACACTACATGCTAGGAACTCTTTAGTGCCATATAATAGGCTCCAGTTCTCAGTACTAGACTTATAATTTTTTGTGAGTCCACAATGGATTTTGCAGTTATGAATAGTACATGCTAGAAACTATTTAGCACCATATCATAGACTGTAGTTCTCCATTCTAGACTTATGTACATAAGCCTCAATTTATAACTATGTTGGTATTTAATGCCAAAACATTTAAAAAAAAAAAGTACTACTCTAAGTGCCAACATTGATGTTTCAAGCCTTTCTTATAGAGTGAAGGAGTTGCAATTTTTATAATAGTATAACAAGAAAATATATTGAATATATTTTACCTCAAGAACAAGAAAAGTTTTTCAAAATAGTAAATGATTACAAATGACGTGTTGGAATGGCAAGCTTAGAAGAATCTTTCGGCTCCGAGGGAAAAAAAATAATGAACAAATGTCATGTGTCTCAAAAAGCTATGCATTTTACTTTTATTTCCTTTTGATCCTTGATTTTCACAAATATAGTTTATGAAAAATGTATCAATAACGACCAAGATCCCCCCAATATGTTCCCATTTCCCTCCTATTTCCTTGGCATTTACCATCAATGTCGGAGGGAGCTCAGGCTAACAAACATTAGAGGTGTTAATGAAATCATGATATGAAAAAAGAAGTACATACTATATAATCATGATCTTATGTGTTTATACAAGGCATTCATGAATATGAATATGCATGTGTGGGTGTGCTACTAAAAAATATGCCATTTTTATAAATAATTTACATACATAAGAGTTTATTTGTTTAGATTGAGGAAAAATTCAGGCTTTCAAGCATAAAAATATTTGAAAGACCATATGTACGCATGAATTTTCTCCTAGTTTACTTATCACGCCTCGATATACATTGTATGGGTGATCTAAAGTTAATGAGTTCATCCCCAAGCATATATGGATATAAGATGTTGACAACAAAGGGCTTAAATGTACAAAAAATGCATGATATCTAATGTTGAGACTATAGCTATGGATAAGGAAGAAAATTCCATAGTGCATGTGTGATGTAAATAATCCCACGTTGAATTATCTTGATATATTGGTCAATAATATATAATGGCTTTAGTACAGGATCTAGCCTATGGAGCTAATCACTTATGTACGAATCTAGCATAAAAAGGTGTGGGTTTATGTCAAACATAATATTATACATATATGAGAAACCAATAAGCATCGAGTAGGAAACATCACTAGTCTAGTCTCGATTAAGCTTACAACATTTCTAACAAAGGGAAGTATAAAGTTTTCTAGCATTATGGATTACTATAGGGATCTTATAATGGGATGTATAGGTGGGATTTATTGCTTGAGATATGAACTTAATGGGACTCTATATCACCCAAATTCATTTTAGAGTAAGTTGGCATTAATACCATGTCATGGTGGGATCTTCCTTAGACAATGGGAGTTCAAGTAACTTCTCCACAAAAGTGTGAACATGCGCTTGCATGTGTCTGATATACACACACATGTGTCTACAGGCACATGTGCACACCCAAGGCATGCACTTAAAAATATGTAATCTTACAACATGGTTCAGCATAAGGGTTTATTAAATCCAATGAGTTCAAATAACTATACATACAAAAGGGGGTTTTCTTAGATCACAAAATTCTAAAATTCATTTTTTTAATAAAGAGAAAGGGGTTTAAATATAACCACGTTTTTCTAGTAGTATAGCCCCAACTATGCACACAGGTGCGCACGTGCACTTGCACACACATGCACACTGACATCCATGCTCACACAGGGGATACTAGGATATGTGTTGATTTAGTAAACAAAGGATGTATGGTTGAAAGGAGTAATGTTTACATAATGATTGTTGAATTTATATATTTCTATTCATGCTTGTTTGTGGGTGGGCCTACTTCAAGTGCAATAACGCCACTTTAACAAAGAAGGATTCCATGTAGAAGTGCAATGGATAAGAGGACTTTCTTGTGGGTTGCTACATCGGCATATTGCAAAAAATATGCTTCTGCTTCCAAGCCATACCTAACGAACATTCCTAGGATAGACCACTCACTATGAAAGCTATGCATGCTTGTAAACTCTAAGAAATAGGCCCTTAAGGTATTGGTTGCAACATCAATGCCAGTCGTGCTATAGCCTGAACTCGATTTTTCATCTCCATAAGGACGCATACGTGCCCATTTTTAGTATCTAGAACGGCCTCTAAGTGGAAAGGCATATGTATCAATAGGGGGCATGAGTTTATTGGCCTACACCTTTGCTTTCTAATAGTGGGTGTCCTTCAAGCTAGCTATGCAATCAGATGATAAGTATTTATAATATTTTATTTTGCTAAATTATTAGATTTCTACCAAAAGGAAAAATTATGTATATATGTTCTAGATTGCAAATTTTAGTGGATTGAGTAGTGATTACATAAGTTCCTTTTGATGATAGCATAATTTGAGGTTAAAATTGACATCATAAGCAGAGCATCTCTTTATTTTGTTTATCTAGTATAAATGTCCACTATTTGGAGCAATACCTAAGCCTTTTGGTTTAATTGCTATAGAAGGATGGGAAGAAGAATGTGGGAGGACATTTGAACATGTATGGAGCGAAGAAGAGCATGAAGGTACATGTAAGAACTTAAAAGTGAGAACCGACCTAGTTACGTCCAACCATTGGTTGGATGGTACAAAGTGGCAAAGAGCCACTAGAGTGAGGTAGTTTAAGTTGGCCTCAAAAATTGCAATCCCATTATTCTACATATCATGTAGAGAATCTTGGCTATTAACTCACCTCAATTTGGCCCTCAAAAATTGTAATCCCATTATTTCCCATATCATGTAGAAAATCTTGGCTATTAACTCGGTTGGGCAATTGGCCGAAAGTTTTAAAAAACCCAAATAGATTATAAAGTGACTTTGGCCAAAATCAACCAACATACAACAAGTGGTTGGATGGTACAAAGTTTGATTTGGCTAGAAAATGCTCGAAATTTGCAATCCCAATATTCGCCATATCATGTAGAAAATCTCGGTTATTAACTTTGTTGGGTACTTGGATGGAAAGTTTTGAAAAGCCGAATAGAATCTGACTTTGACCGAAATCAACTTTGGTGCTTTGACCAATAAAAACTACAAGGATTCCAATTTCCAATTTCCAATTTCCTTTCCTTCCTCGGATGAGGATGATGGAGCCCCAAATTCCAATGATCTGTGGAGGCCAGGTGGCGGGCCATCCCACGTGGGCCAGAGATTCTGAGAAGCCCTACCAATCATAGCCCTGTCCAGGGTGATGCTCCCTGTGAGGAGACAAAGTGACGTGGCGCCTTGCAAAGCAGGTGCACGCACCATGAAACGCCACATCATTTACGAAGCGCACCAGGAACTATCATTAGTTCGGTCGGGTGAACGTGGGCCCCCAGCGGAGGCTTTGGAAGGTGGCAATTGGGCCACCGTGGCAGGTGCCAGCCAATGCGGGGCGGTTGACCCATGCACATGTGGCGTACACGTGGGTTGGGTAGATGGGGGGGTGTTTATGAGAGGGAAGTACGTGGGCGGCGGCGGGGAATCCAGGGGGGATGGATATTGGGGAGTACAATGATCATCTATGGATGGCGGTGGGCGGCCAGGTGGCTCATGGGGATGATGGCACTGATGGGATAGGGGACAGCCAGCTGGCAGCGAGCGCGACAGGTCGGCAACATACACGGCGCTGGTGGGGGGTCCGCCTGCCGGCCTGGAGGTTTTCGAATCTCGAGACGGCGGCCATTCCCGACCACGACTGTTTTTGGAACTTGGGAGTCCCCCCAAATATGCGGATTATTTTAAGGAAGGTCACCCAACCAGGCAAAGTGAACTGCGGTTTGAGATCGAAAAGGCTTAATTTCTCATAAACGCGTAGACTCAAATGGTAACAAGATGAATTTCATTCATGTGGCCTGCCGAAGAGAGAGAAGAAGAAGAGGAAGAAGAGAGAGAGAGAGAGAGAGATGGGATGCAAATAGGAAGAGAGAGAGAAGAAGGAAGAGAGAGAGAAAGGGGGATTAAAAAATGGGATGCAAATAGCAAGTGTAACTTAGCCCAATCATAAAAATCAAAATGCTAATTCAAAAAATAGAGTCATTTTCTCATCTCGAATTAGAACCTCCAATTAGACCTTCTCGTGAGCGCAGGCCAACAAAGAGATCGGAATTGAGTGATTCAGGAAACTGAATTCTGAGCCAAATGGTCCTCCTTTCTCCTCCTATAATGAGCTATTTGTGATGGCACATGGAAGCCTTCAAAGATCCAAAATTAGATTTGTTCAGCTACGGTCGCCTCCACAGATTCGAAATCAGATGTTTTGCAACAGGCCACATGCTCTTGCAATAATGCTGCGAAGTGGGCACATTGGTTGACGAGAGCTGCACAGAAAGTGCAGACCTAGCCTTGGATTCCACCCACTTCTCCTATAGTGGTGAATGGAGGCGGGTTTTGGCACCTCCATTCCACATACATACCTCCGTTTTGCATCTGGGTGGAGTTTGAGTCAAGAATTGAATGCTGGCACCTCCGATTTCAGCTATGCAGATTGATTTTAGCTGGATCCATTCAATTGCATGTGGTACCCACCATTTCCCCCTCCTATCTCCATCCATGTGGCTGCGAATTTGAAGGCGGTTATAGTGCCGTAAGCTTGGTGAGAATGACATTGCTCCCCATGCAAGAATGCACTCTTAAGTATGGGAACTCTAATTAGATTTGACCATGCAGTGTGTCAATGCCCTAACAAGCCCTCAAGCCCCTCTTTCTTTGTGGGTCTTAGGGTACTTTTGTGTGCTTTTGGGTTGAAATTCCCAATCAAAGACATTAAATATGGTGAATGTAGCAAACATGAACAATTGGGCTTGCCTTGTGTGATGATGCTTAGTAACCATGTTGCACGACCTAGTGCACACACTTCCTATAAAGCATCGATAGCTGCAATTTACAACTTCTCTACACCTTTTTTTTTTTTGGGTGGTCAGCCTCAAGAGAAACTTCTTTATGCTTAATTTGGAGACGTCTAAATTTAGTTCAATAAGATCACATTGAATGAGCTAACTCTTGAGCTCCATCAAAAGTGCCTGCACCCTCTCATTGCAAGTGTTTTATTGCTTAGCATGAGAGCGGAGCTAGGGTGTCTTCTAATGCTTCAAAACACCATAATCTTTGTGGTCATTTTGCGTCTTCTTGTGGCAAAGGGTTGCACACTGGAAAGAGCCAAGCCATGGGAGGCCATCTTGGCTGTGCTTCAATGAGGCTACATAGCCCAATAGTTTGTAAGGTTGATGTGACCATGCATTCATCAGCTTCACCACCTGTTAATGTCACATCACAAATATATTAGGCATACAACAAGATTTGCTTCATCAATTATGAGACATGCCTTCATAGGTCACTATGCTCCCGATTGTGCATATCTTTGCTTAAAACAACGGTTCAAAATCAAAGCTAGAGGGCCTATAATGCATTTCAAGCCTAGCACCACCTAGCCCTAGGAGGAGGGGACCCATGAAATACAAATTTTAAGAAAAAAAGGGAGAATTCTTGGTGAAAAAACGAGGTTTGATGTAAGGCTTAAGCCAACCTTTAAATCTGAAGAGCGACGGTTATAAAAACCTGCAGATTTGAAGGCATTTTAGTTATAGTTTACTGCAACACAAAGCTTTAAAATGCTGAGGTTACAGGTTTTTGTCTGCGTGAAGAAAAATGTCTTGTTATTTGGGGGTGAACAGTGGGCAAGTCGTAAGGTTGACGGGGAAAGTGGCTTGAAAAGGCAAACTGACTGACTAAATGGGCAATCATGAAGGGACTAAATTGCGTGTTATCCACTAGAAGGAAGATCCGGATTTTAAATGAAAAAGGAGCAAGAAGAGAGGATATTACGTAGGATGTGAGGCCAAGGAACCCTAATTGTTTGAGAGGCGACGCCTCAAACTTCTTCTTCCAACTCTCGTTAGTCAGTCATTCATTCATTCACTCAAATTTCAATCACTCACTCTCAACACACTCAGTCACTCAGTCTCTCCCTGTCTCTTCTGATCTGCGGCTCGCCTTTGCTTTTCTTGCTCACCATTAAACTTCTTCTTGCTCTGTGCATGCAACCTCCTCCTCCATCGCCATGCATCTCTCCCCCCCCCCTCCCCCCCCCCTCCTCCGCCTCTCCCCCTCCTCCCCCCTTCCCCCTCCCCCCCTCCAGCTCCAACTCCTCCCCCCCTCCCCCTCCTCCTGGCCTCCCCCTCGCTCCTCCTCCTCCGCCCCCGCTTATAATCATACCCCCCGCAACATCGACGTTAACCAGATTCCCGATAGCCCCGACAGCCCCGCCGCCCAGCCCGACTTCATCTCCGCCTTCCCGCACGCTCATTCCTTCCGTCGTTTCGACAGCGGCGCAGCTGGTGTGAAACGAGAGAGGGAGCCTGAAACCGACCAGGACCGGGCTTGCGAGGTTAGCTCACGGGGTAGCGACGAGGAGGAAGGGGGAGGCGCACGAAAGAAGTTGAGACTCTCCAAGGAACAGTCGGCCTTGTTGGAAGAGAGTTTCAAAGACCATAGCACACTGAATCCGGTATTGAAGCTTCTCAGACTTATGTCGTTTGTTCACGGACCAATTCTAAGTTTTTCTTCTTGTTCTTCTACGTCGTTTGCCACTTTTGAGGCTACCATACCACCACTGATTGTCTTATTCTTATCGTTGGATTCTCGCAGAAACAGAAAAACGCTCTAGCTAAGCAATTGAATCTACGGCCTCGGCAAGTGGAGGTCTGGTTTCAGAACAGACGAGCAAGGTCAGTATTCAACAGTATGAACTCTCTCTCATTCCTCATCTGGCGCGTGCGATCTGCCTAAGTATATGGTATCCTGACTTTTTTCGCTCCCGATGTTGAACAGGACGAAGCTCAAACAGACAGAAGTCGATTGCGAACTCCTGAAGCGATGCTGCGAATCGTTAACGGAGGAGAATCGGCGTTTGCAGAGAGAACTCCAGGAATTGCGAGCAATTAAGGTAGCAGCCCCTTGCGTTATCGCCCACGACTTGTACATGCCCTTGCCTGCAGCAACCCTCACTATGTGCCCGTCCTGCGAGCGGTTGGCCACAATGGATAATCGTTCGCTGGGTTTCCCCAAACCCCAGCTACCTCAGTTCCAACAGCCTTCGGCTGCCTGCTAGATCTTGTGCAGATGCGCATTTGGCTCTTCCCTATCGGATACTTCACAGCAGTTATAAGATAGTTAATCAGATGGACTTGTATCAAAGAACTGCCCTTCTCCTCCTTGTCAGTTAGAGGTTGATGGGGTTTCCTTGTAGTGATGTCGCTTGTAAGCAGTACTGGTCGTTTCTTGGTTACGTTTTGCAAGCTACTTGTACCATCAGTCATTTGTATGGTTCGTTTCTTTGTCGCATATAAGAGTGGTGAGCTGTTAGTCTACAAGCGGCCCCCCACCTACATCTTTTCGACGTTTTATATCAACTAAGCCTTTTGTCACAGAAAATCTTGAATGCGTTCACGTATTCCTTGTCGTGGGAAATGCCGACACTCCAGTGCCACAAATAAATTGATCAACAAGAAGTACAGATGCGCGTGCCGAAGATAAGTGATTAACGTTGCGCAGGCAGGCATAGAGTGCGAGAGCGAGCGAGCGAGAGAGAGAGCGCAATTCATCACCAAGTTGCAACCCTCCCTCTAAGCAACCTTAAAATTTCAACCTTGCTGTACTTCAGACGGTATTCCATGAGAAAGTTATTCAATTTGTGGGTTCGTAAGACGGGAGTTCCCATGGCATATTCAAGTAGCATAGCGAGGCAGTCTGGGGCATTGTTGCCGCACCAAGCAGGTGTTCCCGAATCCCATTCATGCCTCCTCAAAGATGCTTATGTTGCACAGGAGTAACTCATAGCTGCAACCTCAAGCAAACGCGCATTCCTAACGTCTGACAAGGAAAGGATGGAGCTCCGCATTGCTTGAGTAGCAAGGCTGTAAAATTATCGTAATAAAATGCTAGCATTTAGTACCTATTCAAATTCCAGCCATCATGCTCGTTCAGCACATCATGGGAATTTCCACGATATCCTAGTTCCCATGATAATGTTTCCCCCTTGACTTGCACTATTAGTTAGAGGATGCTAGTCACTCATAGCCATTCCTCCAATCATTATTGGCCATCTCCAAGCTAGCACGAAATACTGGTAAATTTACCAAATGCTTGGTAAATTACCAGACTCAAGGTAATTACAAGAGACTAATACTTTGAGGAGTCACCTATCACTCTAGGTGTTTTGGTTGTTAATAGTCGAAACACAGAGTGTGTGTGTGTGTTGGAGGGGGGGGGGGTGGTAAATGTGACAATCCTAAGTAGAACTTTTAATTTTTCATAGCAAAAGCACTTGTTACATGGTGACACCATAGCTCCTTTAAAAAACAATTGAAAGTTAGTCTTAGGTATATATGTGAAAGATATTTTCGGATATTTTCAAGAAGTGTAGGGCTTCTATTGTTACGAGCCAACTCGTACATGTCACTCTATATGTGACATGGGGGTAAACTTGACCCCACATATGTGGACCTAGGTTAGGGGATGGGATGACGTGTAAGGGTATTCCTAGAATACAAATACATTCTTCTATTGGGCTCTAACATTGGTAGAAATTTCCTTTTATTTTATTGATCTAACTCCTCTTCACTATGCAACTTCCATTCATCACTTTCAAAGATAAATGATATACAAATACATTCTTCTATTGGGCTCTAACATTGGTAGAAATTTCCTTTTATTTTATTGATCCAACTCCTCTTCATTATGCAACTTCCATTCATCACTTTCAAAGATAAATGATATAGAGAGTAGAACTCCCACCTCATTTCACCTAATCAAGCCCTTTTATGACATGCAAGTAGAGTAACCCATATAAAGAAGCCTCCTTAAATGTGACTTCGCTACAATGCCAAGGCCACGCCTTGACGATTCTATGGCAAAATAATCAAGTCCCATAAATGGGGCAACGAGCAATAAATTATAATCTCTTGTAGTGACCTTATACAGTGCAATACATGAATCTAGATCTCATTAGCCACCAAAGCTGAAAGCATCTCAAGCAAGCATTCCTTCTAGTGTTTTGTAGAAGTTTGAAAAAATTTGAATGCTTACTCAAGCAAGAAAAAGGTGAATTAGTCATGGCATGTTGCATTTGACTGACTATGGAAAAGAAGTTAATTGCTCTTTAGTTGACTCCTAGCTAGTAACTTGTAGCCCATGATAAATATTCCAGAAGCCAAGCTTGCAGCTTGTGATGGTCCTAGGCCCTGTATCAAAAAAAGTTAACATGAACCCCACATGAACGTTCTTTACTTGGCAAATATTCCCATGTTGTAGTGTGCGTGATCCTTGAGACTATCCAAATAGGTTTTGCTCACAAACCAAAAAGAAAAAATTTATAGCCTTATCATATAGAGCTTCATGAGCATGTTTGGTTAATGCTCGGCAAACAGTCTAAGGAACGTCCCAATCGAAGTCCAGATGAGATGCAAAAGTTATGGTCCCTCAAATTTCTTCACCTTGGGCCCTCTATTTATGTGCAAAATGAGTGGACCTGGGTAGATTCCGTTCCTACCGTCCACATCTTGTGTGTGCTCTCGGTTCCCAACTACGTGCGTGCAAATGTACTCCCAACAAGGAAAATCAAATGGAACCACAAGTACAAAACTCACAAGAGAGTTATTAAGACTCAGAGATTATATAAGGGTTTGGGTGAAAATCATAGCCCTTGTCATCTCATAGCATAGCAAGCTCGAGCTCATGGCCTCACATTTAGTGGATAAGATTGTTTTAGTAATTTTGGGACAATTCCAAGTCCCAATGTTATAAAAAATTCACTATTACTTTATACTCGAACTTGAGTTCGAGCATGGACTATAATTTTCAAGTGTTCCATGCTCAAACTTAAGTTCGAGCACTAGTGTATACTTTTCAATAAAGAGGATAAAGAGAGACGGAGAGAGATGATCAAATTCATTCCAAAATCAAGGAATTGTCCCAAAATTATTAAAACAGTGGTCAATCTGCTATTGCTTGCATCATACTAATTTGCTCAAACCATCTCATATCTCACTTCTTCTTCCTTTGCCTAGACCTATGCAGCAACATACTACATACTATCACTACAAATGTCTAGAATTCTCAACTGCCACATTGCCATGTAGGGGGTGACCCCATGTTCTTTAATTGCAACTTGCATGGGCATATGAAAAAATAGTTCCATCAACCCATATGTGTTCAATAGGTGGACCTCCAATTGAAAAGAACTAAAAAATGTATTAATCAAGTGGAAAAATGAGGAGGGAAGGGGGTGGAAAGGCAAGGGGAGGGGTAAAGAGGAGAGTGATTATTGAGGCAATCCCTCTATTTATGAGGGAATAGGAGGTCCCCCTCTCCTTTGATCATATTTATACTCAATTTTTTTCACACATCTTTATTTAGCCTAGTGGTAAGACCTTGAGAGTGCATGATGGATGACTTAATTAGAGTGTTTGATAAGAAACTCGCTCTATTATGAGGGAAGGATCCCCCTCTTATCATGCCTACACTCTCTTTCTTTCATTGGTGGATGCCTTGAGTTCCCCCCCCTTTGCATGGAGTTTTGAAGCTATCCCTTTGACCTTAAATTTAGTGAGGTACTCCATATTTTCATAGAAGAAAACAAGAGAATTTCTCTAATAAAGGCCTTTTCAATTACCTTTATGCATAGGTTAAGTTATATGTATGGAATTATTTGTTAAATATTAAAGGCCTTTAGAACACCGGGAGGTCACTGAATAGTATATGTGACTATCACGTGAGTTCAACAGAAGGACATATTTAATTCCACTTTTTCTCACATTTTAGCTTACGGAAGGGTGCCCATAAAAACGATTTTAGATAAAAATATTCAAATTGAATGGGAAAAGAGTGCATTTTATTAATGAGAAATTCACACTGAAGAGGTTTTATAAATAGTCCTTGAACGCACATGATATATAGGGTTTGTGCATAGTGACCCCCCTCGAGCTTTAGAATAGGTAGACAAAAAGGATAGATGAGAAAACTAATGGAGGAACTAGATGAAAGCCATTGGGGGGGTATGAAGTAACCTTACTTATCCTACTATATGCATAGAAATGAAGATGATGTTTTAGGAAAAGAGCACTAGGATGGCTACCGGGGGGGTCTCCATTCTAGCATCATATAGTGCCTCTAAAGGCATTTCATATGTATAGTATGCTACTTAGTCCATATTGATCTTTTCCATCAAGAACAATGTGATGATATTACAAACATCAGTGGTTCAACAATATATATTTCTTTATATATGCAAAGGTAATTAGGTCACTATAGTTCACTTTGGTGTCGACAAATCTACAAAGTCAATTGACCAATTTTCCAGCCAAATCTCAGCTTAAAATCAATTAAATTGTAAACCTCAGGTGAAGAATTTATATATGCTCTCATTCTTGGGATACATTGGGAGCTAAAGCATCATTGGGTGTAGCGAGGTTTAAGATATATGTTGCAGCATTGAAAAAACACACCAGACTTATGGGAATACTCCATGGTGATCTTAAAATGTTGATTTTGGGTGATATTTCTAGCTTGATTGACCAACATGAATGTAATAAAAAAATATTCATATGCAACAATCATTTTCCAAGAACTTGATAGATCTGTGAGTTATTATTCTCTTTAGGGAAGAGAGATCTCTTAAGGAGAGATTTGGAGAGGAAACCATCCTTGAGTTTTTTTGTTGTTGTTGAGAGATTGAGAGCTATATCCTATTGAGCAATAAATGACTCTAGCAACAAGCCTACTCGCAACGACTCTACAAGTGACCAAGGCATAGAGAACTTGACTGTAGTAAACAAAAGAAGCACCGTCAATGAGCCGACTACAAGAAACTACAAGCCATGCAAAGCGAGTCCAACTAGCACGATGCTCCTACAACCAACTGCAGAGTTGCTTGACCTACACGAGGCCATAGTGCCAATGCAACACACAAGCTTCTACTCACAACAAAGGCTGTGCAACATTTAGTGACAACACCGAAAGAGAGTGGATCAAGAGATACAACTCTGTGCATAACTAGTACAACTAATAGTAGCACCGACATGCTAGTACAAAGAAATATCAAGCCCACAATGTGAGGTGCAACAAGCAACCTCACGACTCCAAAGCAACATATAGGTGTAAGCAGTTTAACATGTCCTAAATAGCATGTCCATGGACATTGCTAAGTAGCATAAAGGCGTCTAACAGGTTTTCATGTCAATTAAAAATTCATGTCAATTAAAAATTTAGTCAAGTTTACTGCCACGTCCCCATGACAGTTATCTTGAAGGCGGGATCATGTATATTCAAATCTTTTTGGACTGTGAGTTACTCTCACATCCCACATCTTCTTGTATAGTCCTCTCACTATTTCCAATAAACACGTTGAAAGTAGCCACCTTTCTTTCTTATGCAAAGACTGGATGTATACTAGAGCTTTCACTTGCTGAAAGCTCATTACAGATTCATGAAAAGGTTGAGATTACACACGATTTATCTACTTGGGATGTTCAATGTTCTTTGTATAACACGATTCTCCGAAAGCAGGGACTTTACACTGATGTGACAGACAATAGCTATGCATATTGAGTTCCACTCTGAGACTTGTGTCTCATTTGTCATCCTGGTGTCTTTGAGAAGCACTTGCCTCCAAGAATGAAAGAGGCAATACATCTAGCAAGAACGATGAAAAGCATGCTCTGATGGATACGTTGTTGCTCAGAGAGGACTCTTGTCTAGGATGTTTTGAAGTTCGTTTTGCTCTACCCTATTTGTTGTCACAAGGTTGTATCTTTTTGTTTACTGTCCTTGCAAAAAAATATTTAATGCTTAACATTCCAAGGTTTATATCAGAGGAGAACAGAGATGTATTTCCAAGAGCGATGGGAGAATAGAGATGTATTTCAACAAGGTTTATATCGGAGGAGAACAGAGATGTATTTCCAAGAGTGATGGGAGTGTTTATGGAAGGAGGTATAAATGGTACATTTTGTGTCCTTAATGTGTTGGTTGATTTGATCGTGAGCTCACTATCATTATATTGTACGATTTGGAACATAAGAAAATTCAAGAAATCTTGCTCTATGGGAGAATGACCTTCGATCATGTGCCATCATTAGGCAGTATAAGAAATGCATGAGAGAGGATAATTTGATAGAGATAGAGGAATCCATAAAGCAACAAATTGTCCTTGAAACGGTGAAGTTTTTCAATGACAAAACCCAAAGCATGGAGAAACAAATGAAGCATGAAATCTTCAATCGAATTCAACAGCACCTTGTAGTGATAGGGTTACGAGATCAAACAACTAGAGAGGAGACAGAAGTGCAAGCAGAACTAATAACCAATGTGCGTAACACAGTGGTTATCGTAAAGCAACCTACAAACCATTAAGAGTTGTTCCTAAAGAAATGTACACTGACCATGCTAATGAACTCTATTAAAGACATGACCATTGCTAAGGTCGCAAGGGTTCAACAAGTTTCCAAGCGTTCCTTGTACAAGGCAAGATTTTGTGTGGAAGCCCAAATGGATGATGGTAGTCGCTTATTCTCATTGGCGGATTGGTTGAAGCATCAACATTCCGAAACAATAAAAGATGGCATGAAAGAACTTATTTACTATTTTTGGGAATCTAAGTCATGTGTTTCCCCCAACAAGAAGGATGTAAAGAGACTGGGGAAAAAAAGTTACATCAACACCTAGTCCATCTACTTGTTGAGCCTCAAGTATGTTGTCTAAGCATAGTTTGAGGTGTTATGTACTATATTAAGTCATTTGGTTACCTAGGAACAAAGATTACCTAATGTTTGTATGCTAATTAGCACTTGTTCTATCATTGTTAGCATGCACTTTTAATGATAGTTAGCACCTATTTTATGATAGTTAGCATTCATCTTTAAGGATAGCTAGCACCTATTTTATCATTGTTAGCATCCACTTTTAATGATAGTTAGCACCTATGTCATGATAGTTAGCATTCAGCTTTAATGATAGTTAGCAGCTATTATATGATAGTTACCCTTTAGCTTTGTGATTGTTACTACTTGTTTCATGATAACTACCACCTATTTTATTAGTTAGCCTTCAGTGTGATCATGATAGTTAGCACCTGTTTTATGATAGTGAACCTTTCACTTTTATGACAGTTGGCATTTAGTTTTATGATAGTAAGCATCTGTTTTATGTTCGTTAGCATTCAATTTTATGATAGCACATTGTTCTATGATAATTAGCCTAATGTTAGTATGCTAATTAGCACCTGTTCTATCATTGTTAGCATGGGGTTGGCATTCACTTTTAATGATAGTTATCACCTATTTTATAATAGTCAGTATTTAGGTTTAAAGATAGTTTGCACCTATTTTATGATTGTTAGCCTTCACCTTTGTGATAATTACTACTTGTTTCATGGTAGCTAGGACCTATTTTATGGTAGTTAGCCTTCACTATGCTTATGATTTTTAGGACTTGTTTTATGATAGTGAACCTATCAATTTTATGACAGTTAGCATTTAGTTTTATGATAGTAAACACCTATTTTATGATCATTAGCATTCAATTTTGTGATAGTTAGCATTTTGTTTTATGATTATTAGCCTAATGTCAGTATGCTAATACCGTTTCTATCATTGTTAGCATTCATTTTTAGTTATAGTTAGCACCTATTTTATGATAGTTAGCATTCACCTTTAAGGATAGTTTGCACCTATTTAATGACAGTTAGCCTTCAGCTTTGTAATAGTTACTACCTCATAGTATCTAGTATTTTATGGTAGTTAGCCTTCACTGTGTTCATGATTTTTAGCACCTGTTCTATGATAGTGAAAATAAAAATGGCAGAATGTTCACCTTGGATGTTGATATGCCTGAGGTAAAAGCTGCTATGTTTGCGCATGGGAGAGGTGTCATTGCAGATATTGAGATATGGCACAAGCGCATTGGGGATGTGAATATACAAAGGCTGAAATCTATGCAAACGAAAAACATTGTTGCAGGTTTGCCTAAATTCAGAGTTGAGGGAATGCAAAAGGTATGTGAAGCATGCCAAATGGGTAAGCAGACCAGACATGCATTTCCCAAAAATGCTAAGGTGAGCAGAAGACCTTTGGAAGTGATCCATTCAGATGTTTGGACAACCAAAGCTGCTTCTATTGGTGGATGCCATTATTATGTGACGTTTATTGATGACTACACTAGGAAGGTGTGGATTTATTTTATGAAGCACAAAAGTGAAGTGTTCAGCCATTTCAAGGCTTTTAAGGCCATGGTTGAAAAAGAGAAAGGTGTGCATATTAAAGTGCTAAGATCTGATGGAGGGGGAGAGTACTTTTCAGAAGAATTTTGTGAATATCTGAAAGAACAGGGAATTCAAAGGAAGTACTCATGCAGGTCTACCCCTCAGCAGAATGGGGTTGCAGAAAGGAAGAACAGGCATATTGCAGAAGTAGGACGGGCGATCCTAAATGAGAAAAACATGCCTGATTATTTTTGGGCTGAAGCAGTAGCAACTGCTGTTTATATTATGAACAGAACCCCCACTGCAGCAGTCCATGGCATGACGCCTGAAGAAATGTATACAGGCCAAAAACCAGATATTTCTCACTTGAAGGTATTTGGTTAGCTTATGTTCATGTTCCTGATGAGAAGAGAACAAAGCTGGATCCAAAGGCAGAAAAATGCATCTTTATTGGATATGCTCAGCACCAGAAAGGGTATCGCTATTATAACCCTTCCACCCGCAAAATGCAAGTGAGCAGAGATGTTGTTTTTGATGAAATGAGCAGCTGGTATGCACCAACTGTTATGGTAGGAGATGCAGATGCAGGAAATGGGAATGCTACAATAAATGCAGAGCAGCAATCTCAAGCCTTGAGTGGACCCAGAGAGTCCTCTACTAGTGGATCTAATGCATGGACAGGGAGATTGAGATCTAGTGAATCGTCACATGGCAGTCCTGATAGTGTTGTGCAGGTATCACCCACATAAGGGAAAAGAAAAAGTGGACCATGCTCCAGTGTTTGATGTGTCTGCTGGTAGCTCTCATGTTGATGGACCTATCAGTTTTATGATAGCTAGCATTCAATTTTATGATAGTAAGCACCTATTTTATGATCATTAGCATTCAGTTTCATGATAGTTAGGTCATATTTTATGATAGTTAGCACACTGTTTTATGATCATTAGCACCTCTTTGATAATAGTTAGCACCTATTTTTATGATAATTAGCACCACTATGATAATAGTTAGCACATAGTTTATGATAGTTAGCACCTATTTTATGATAATTAGCACCTATTTTATGACAGTGAACATATCAATTTCATCCATCATTAGCATTTAGTCTTGTGATAGTTAGCACCTATTTTATGATAGCTAGCATGTAGTAATACGATAATCAACACATATTTTATGATACTTAACACTTGTTACATGATAGTTAGCATTCAATTCTATGATAGTTATGACCTATTTTATGATAGTCAACATTTATGATAGTTAGCACTCATGAGAGTAAGCACTTGTTTCATCATAATTACCATTCAATTTTATGGGTTGTTTTTTTGTAGGTTGAGTTGTTTCGCAGATTCAAAGCTTGTCATCTTGAAACCAAAATTCAATTGCATTCATTTGAGTAATTGAAGATTTTCTTTATTCGTCGAGTGAAGGATAGATATACATGCTATTGTGAATATCACGTTTAGATATCTTTCTTGAAGGATGCACTCAACCACATTTGTTCTCAAAATTTTGGTCTCCATAGATGTGGATGCAAATGCGGATGTGAGGTCTGCTGTGCAGGATATGGTAAAAGCATGACATGTACATTTGTAGTTCACATTCAATGGTGTCACATAGTTGTGGGAGTTTATAGTCTGCCCAAAGAAGGAAAATCCTTCCATGACAGAAAGTGTTTGATGGGAAAATGCAAAAATTGTGGTGTTAAGAAATTGAAATGCTGCCCTTTGGAGACAAGAAAGACATGGCAAGATATGACTGTGAAGCTATTTGAATATGTGGAGACTGTGGACACACAAGGAAACAAAAAGAAAAGGAAATATCTTGTGAACAAGGAGATGCAATGTTGGGCGCTCCTTAAAATGTTGAAAACAAAGATCAACCTCTTCATTACTCACACTTTCATCGCTCGGTGGCAGGCACAACAGTTCAAGGACTACATTCATAATTTTCCTAATTAATATGTGGTTGTGTCTATGGTAGACTTTGCTGAAAACTATGCTTTTAAAGAGTAGAATGAGATCCAGTCCATGAATTGGCATTCTACATAGTTTACCATATTTGTACATGTAACATACTATAGGAAGATGGGTGAACTAATCAAAACTATGCATTTTTTCATTTAGATGATAGAATTCATGCTACATTGTTTGTGCAACATTGTTTCATGTTAAACTTTCAAGGTGTGGTAATTAAAAAACATTGGGTGTGGTCAAATGGCAAGACTTCACAGTTCAAGGCTTGCAGGACATTTTATTTTGTGGCAAGATATGCTAGGTTGACTGGGTTAGAAATGAGACATTTTTTCTAAGCATCAAGACAGGCAAGGGAGAACATGATGGAGTAGGAGCTATGGTGAAGAGAACATTGACACACGAACAATTGAGGCCAGATGGAGCTATCTTAAAGTGTGTTGCTGATGTAGTCATTTACTGTGGGGCCAACCTTTCAGAAGGGGCTGAAGCTTACTATCCTTCAAAACAGAGAAATTGCATTCGTGTTTTGTGGGGGGTTAAATTAGGAGATGTGAATAGGAAGGAAAAACGGAATTGTGGAAGTATCCCAAAAGCATGATTTGTGCATGCTGTTTGTGGTCATAACCCATGGGACCCTACAAGACTTGCCACGAGACATTTGGCTTGCTTTTGTGATGCATGCATGCATGGCCATTGGAATACATGCATCAACAAAGCACATATTCCTTCATGGGATTATCACACTTTGGTGCCCTTGCCCAATTCTGAACCCCCTGGTGATGATGAAGATGCATACAATGAGGTAACATATGAGGGACATCATGATGTATTAAGTAATGCTTTCTACATTGGTGACACTTTTGTAGTCAAACCAGATTCTGCAACGAATATAGAGGCAACTGACTTTTACCTCATCAAATGTATTGCACAAAAGGAGGAGGCTAAAGAAAACGATGAGGATAAATCCAAAAATGAAGTTCCCAAATGATCATATGTCATAAAAGGTTTATATTACAAGCAGACATATGCCTATTCCCTCAACCTCCTTTCAAATATGCCCCCAGTTCACATCCTATCACATCTTTTTCATTGTATCAAGATACCCATGCAGTGTATCCCCCACAAAAGAAATATGTATTGTATCACATCGAAGACATATGGGGCAATCTATAATAGCATGCATTTTGAGATCCAACTTTTTGGGTAATGCTTGACATTTTATAAAATTCCATTTTAAAATGGTAATCTCTCTCTCTCTCTCTCTCTCTCACACACACACACACACACACACACACACACACACACACACACACACATGCACGCACGCACGCATGCATGCACACACACACACACACATGCATGCACACACACATGCACACACACATGCACACACGTGCATACACACACACGCGCGCACACACACACACACACACACACACACACACACACACACACACACACACACACACACACACACACACACACACACACTCACTCACTCACTCACCATCTGCATGGAATGACATCGAGAAAATGTAGAAAGTTTTTTTGTGTCAACTCTTGGGTGTGAAGGTTACAACACCATACTCAGTACTGCTTCTAGAGATAGGACGCGGCCCATTGAATTTCATCATTTTGTGAAGGTAATGCAGTAGATTGTTCAAATACAGCAAACGAATGATGAGAGACTACCCCAAAAAGCATGGGATGTGAGCATGAAGTTGCAAAAGAATCACAAAATCAAAGTTATGTCCACTAGATGGGGATTGGATATCCGCAACTGGTTCAAAAAATGGAATGTCGATGCTTATTTGACTATGCCACCAAGACACATCACTTCCGAATGTCTCTCTTAGATAAACTCTATGATAAATGGTGGGTAGAGGAGAAGAGAGAAAACCTCGAATACTACCAAGCATACACGAATCCATCCTGTTGGTCTTTGTATAAACAAGAATATGCCTCTACAAAGTCCTACATACACACACCCATCCCAATTGTTTACAATTGAAACCTGGCACGGTTTCGTACCCGATCGCATACACTTGCGATAGAATAGGGTGGCTGGCATGTTGATATGGCCCTTGCCCTTGAAGGGGACCCTCAAGGGCCATATCAACAATATCCATTGGCATGTCGATATGGGCCTTGAGGTGTCCCATTTAGGAGTAAGGGCCATATCGACATGCCAGATTTAGTTCAGACTCAAGTACAGATAGCCAAGCAAGTCATCTTTTATAGCACAGAACATATGCTAACTAACACAGAACCTATGCTAACAAGCATATAATAACTTTTGCAAATGGCATAAGATTTACATTAGGGACAATATTTTCCCAGATAGGTAGCACTCAAACAATGTCCTCTATGGCCTCCTCTGTTGGTATTTGTCTTCTCTCTTTGCATCTTTTTTTCTTTGGTTTCCCAAGAGCCAACATTGTCATTTTTTTCTCTGGTTGCCTAGGACACAACAATGTCTTTAACTCTTCATGACACACTATGGTTGGTAGTGCACACATGGAAAGAAATTACGAGGAATGTATGCCTACAAATATGTCAAAGCAAAAACTCGTGGCACCCACGCAACATGCATGACACCCCCTCCTGACCAATCAATGGCAATGCATACGGAGGTAGTTAGATAACTAATGTACGACTAATAGGAGAAAAGCTTCCTATAGTACTTAAATGCATAAATAGGAAAGGGAGATACTTCATTATATATCTGATTGACAAAACACAATTCATTATGAGATACTTCATTATATATTTGATTGACAAAATGGAGTTTTCTCTATCATTGTTCTTACAAAACACACCTCCTATTGGTGGGGATATTACAAAAAGACACCTCCTAGCATCCAAGAAACTATGAACCTCATAATTTCTTGCATGCATGCGGTTTTAGAGCTTTCATTGTGGGGGATTTGGGTTTTGGGGATTTTGATGCACTTGATGTGCCCTTGGCTTCCTTTGTAGGACTCTTGATTTGTTGTATGAAAAATTTTTCAGGATGTGAGCCAAGGGAAAGTCGTCTTGAACTTCTGCATCTTCAATCTCTTCTGGGTTATACTCTGTATATGCAAGATCTATGATGAGGTTGTCAACCATTTTTGATAGTTGTCTGCCACTAGAATTCTGGGGCTCTCAGCTGCATTCTTCAACTTCCCTTCTATATGTGCATACTGCACCTTTATCTCCTCTGCATGTTTCAACTTATCTGTAATTCATAGCTGCAACAATGAAGATGATGACTCATCCGTGTCTTCACCGCCACACCTAGCCCACAACCTCTCAGTGACATTCTTTATATCAGCCAAATTTCCAATAGAGCATATGTCTCCATTGCCTACTTGCATGTGCATTCGAGCACATGCTGCTGCAGGCATGCTCTCCATCTCTTGATGAAAACACATTCCAGTCATACATTTTTCTTGATGAGTTACACATTGGTGGATCTACAAAAGATGTCAATCCAATGGCCTATACCCGAAGTAAGAAAGAGCTCAAAAAAACTTTATTAGCAGTGCATGATAACTAGTGCATCATGCATGCTAAATAGCATATCATGGGTGGTAAGTAGTATAGAGCATATGCTACCTAACATATGCTACCATGGAGCATATGCTATCTAGTATAGGACATATGCTAACGTAGAAGAAATTCTACCCAGCACAAAACATCTGCTATCTAGCATAGAACATATGCTAACACAAAGGATATGCTACCTAGCATTCTGTAAGAAAATAATACAACGTCTATGCTCAACAGATAACAGGATCTCGTATGCAAGAGAGAAAACAAGATAGTATGGAGAATAAAAAATTTGAATACTATAGAACTGATACAATAGATGGCGCTGCCTCCCAACCATGCGCTCTTGTGAAAGAAGCGTGAGTTCAACAGAAGGATATTTTTAATTCCTAAATTTCTCAAAAATTAATATACATAAGGGAGCATTTAAAATGAAATGTAAAAACATTTACAGATTTGTATAGAAAAAGGGTACGTTTTATTAAGGAAAAATTTATAGATAATGGATTTTACAAATAGGCCTCGAACGCATGTGATATAGAGGGTTCATACATAGTGACCCCCCTGAGGTAAATGTTGTTGCGCCATGTACCTTTACCAATGACTTTTCCTTGAAGATCCAAGATCTGTGCACCATTCTTATCGAATTGAACTTTGAGGTCCCGATCCGGTGATTGTAGAAATAGACAACAAGTTCCTCTTGATATCTGGCACATAAAGAACATCGGACAACTGTTTTACAACTCCATCTGACTTGAGAGCAATCGTACCTTATGTGGCGCGATGCACCACTGTCAATGATCCAAGGTTCATCTGCAGATACATGAACTACCTCCGTGCAAATCTCCTCAATTGCTACGAACAGCTCTATTAATACTGCCTGCGTGCTTTTGCTGGACTCTTTCTTTACTCCGTTCTTCTCATCTGCAATCTTCTTTCGGCACTCATTCTGCTTGTGCCCTGCCTTGTTGCAATAGAAGCACTTGATCTTCTTCTTTCTCTTTTTATCATCAGAAGAAGATGGGTTACCAGAGTCCTTACCCTTACCTTTCTTTGATCCGGTCCAGAAAGCTGAATCTTCTCCAGTCCTCATCTTTTGACGCATCTCCTCCTCCAGAAGCATCACACTGAAATCCTCAAAGTTGAGGGGCGGATTTTTGTTCTGCATGTTCAGTGCCATAACAAGACCGTCGTACTTTGGTGGGAGAATCCGTATGCACCTTCGTGCTAGATTCTTGCTGGTGATGGTGATGCCAATGGCAATCATCTGATCGCGCAGATTCTTCACCCTGGTGATGAACTTCTCTGCCGTTTCAGACTCAGACAACTCGTTCGCGAGTTGAGTCTCTAGATTCCGCGTCTGATTCATGGTCTCGTACTAATTTTTCAAGACCGTCCATGCCTCCTCCGCTATGGTAACATGTTGAATTAATGCCATGATGGAATCGCTAACACTATAGACAATAGAACACAGCGCATCTACATTTCTTCTTGTCCATGCGAGAATCTCATCTGCAGTTGGTACTATTTGTTGTCCTGCATTGGCTGGATCCGCCGGTCTCAGAACCGGCCTCATGTCCACCCCAGTAGCAGTGTCCCAAAGCTCATATGCGCTTAGGATGGTCTTCTTCTTGAACTTCCAGAGAGGATAGTTAGAGCCGTCCAACTTTCTGCTTTCGCCAAACGGTGGGATTCATAGTGTTGTGGGCTGGGCCATCTCTCACAATCTGCTTGCAAATAGAGACACACTACCAAATCTTCTTGCTAGAGTCCAGGCTTTGATACCATGTAAGAAAATAATACAACGTCTGTGCTCAACAGATAACAGGATCTCGAATGCAAGAGAGAAAACAAGATAGTATGGAGAATCAAAATTTTGATTACTGTAGAACTGATACAATAGATGGCACTGCCTCCCAACCATGCGTTCCTGTGAAAGAAGCTTCGATGGCATGCTGGAAACAGTAGAAGACGGAGGCTGAATGCTAAGGAATAAGAGTTGCTGTAGCGAGTGATGAAATGGGCTTCATGGGCTTGCTCTTATATAGCAACCAGTCATAGTCAATTAGGCTCAATTGGGTGGCCGACCCAGTCCGCCCAAAACGATCGACTGGGGGTCGGTCCCAAAATAGGCCATCGACCATACGAGAGAACCGGTGCACAAAACAAAGGAACTAACCTACGGTTACCGTTCGGCCCATAGCCATCCGGGATCATCTAAGGCTCCAAACGGGCCCCGCAACAATTGTTTGTGCCCAATATGGCAATGATTGATAACTCAACTGGCTTTTGTGCTTCGTGTCATAGCCATAAATTTCATATTTATTTTCTAGTAGATTGCTTCTCAAATAGATCTATTTATACACTTTATAAAGCCCAACTCTCAATGGCATTGTACATCATGTTGGGCTTAGGACAGTTATATCCAAGACCATGACTTTGAACTCTCTACAATGTATACGGTCTCTATGATGGAAATATATGACTTGGTTTCAAGTTATATGTTCTTATGTGGTTGTAATTATGAATGAATAAAGTAATTAAGTAATTAAAATTTATAGAATAAAGTAGCTTGCAATTCTAAATCAAAATTCCAGCCAAATGGAAAAAGCATTTAGCATTTGCAATTAAAGTTTATTGAAAAAAGAAAATCCTTACATGTGCATTCCGAATTTGCAAACTGGCAATCACAATATGTAGGTTTCTATCTCATATTAAAATGCTTAAACCTAAATGAAGTTCTATTTGCCATTGAAATAGAAATTTAAGACTAAAGAATAAAGCAGTTTCCATAAAAATTAAAGAGTTGAGCCAGTCATGGATAGTTATATGCACTTTCATAACAAGCTCTCTCTCTCTCTCTCTCTCTCTCTCTCTCTATTAAGACTAATCTCAAAAGTGAGCCAAAAATAATGTTAGCAAAGGCATGAAATATCAATTTGCATATGCTTCTTCCACACGTCATTGCATAGGCTTCTATTGCATATGATGGTGAGTGGTATGCCAGTTGGCATGCGCTTGAGAAAGTGAACCTAGTCAGGAGCACTGGAATTGGAATTACCACCCAGAGGCCTATACGATGGAGACACAAAAGAATCAAATCTTCAAATCCCAAACCCTAAACACAAGACATTTACAATGCATGACAAGACAATACCATAATGCCACCAATCGACAACATGTGACGAGACAATACCATACAATACAAAATTCTTATCCCACCCTAAACTTGCAATCCAAAAAAAAGAACACATTCGGAATACAATGAGACATTCAAAACCCACTATCATAATCATTGCCATCATTGCCACAATTCACGAGTCACTATCATCATCTTGTTCATCATCAATGTCCTCATCTTCAGACCCATGTGGAAGGAAAATATTATTTTCTTCATCTTCATCCGATTCATCCTCCTCATCACTATCCTCCTCAGATGTTGCACCATCAGTCCCTACTTCATCCTCTTCTTGGTGTTTTGGGATCTACTACGATGGGACTCCTTTAGGTTGGATAGGTCCAGTTTGGAACTTTCTCCTCATATCCCACATCTCCTAATGTTTCCAACATTTTATGATTGGCATAGATGTACACTAGCTTCTTAGCTCAATCCTCTAGAAGTCTATTTTGTAAAGTACTATGAATGTACTTATAATGACTCCCGTTTCTTTCTGAGCCCAAGTTTGAGCACGTTTAAGAAAGAACCCTCATGGCAATCGGGTGTAGAAGCTCACACATGCCACCATTCATCATCCACCATTTCCAAGCAGATGAAGTTTCTACCAATGCTTGAACATCGCTCGTTGCAAGCAATCCCTCCTTGCATCAATACTTGGCTAGCTTATTACAACACTTTGCAAACTCATGGTGTTGGGGATAATATTGTTGCACGACCTTATGAAAGTCATGCATAACAATTGGGATCTCTTTGGGAATCATATTCCACCACTCGAGGTCTAAAAGGTACCCAACACTATGCAAGGGATTGTGAGCTTACTCCCATCGAGGCCTAAACAATTACCATAATTCCTTGCATTTTGTAGTATTAAACGGTCTCTCATTCTCTTGGCCTGGGCAAGTTGGGGAATTCCTCACAAAAAGAGCTTGCTCAATACTCCAAAAGTGCACCCATGCTTTTCCTATTGTTGGAGCCTTTGAGTCCAAAGCCCTAAGTGCATATAATATAGATTTCATATCATTAGCAGCTTCCTCAAATTGCTTCAATGTTTCTTTCAAGTCATGCATCTTCTCCTTTGTTGCCCTATTAGTCAACTCCAACATCCATCATTCAAATGCATCACAATGAAATGTCTCTATAAGAAAACTCATATTCTTCACCAAGGATTGCAACATGTAGAAGCACATGGCAAATCTCGTGGTTGCTGGTGGCAATCACAACATAGTAGAACCATAATGAGACATAAAGACTGCTTTGAGACGTTGCTTTGATCGTATTAACTTCACGAGGTCTCGAGCCTCACAAACAGTCTCTTTGAACCATGACACTTGTTTATACCAATCTTTCAATGCAAAATTTAAAGTATGTGTACAACATGCAGATGCATATAGATTGGTATACTCCCTTCGCATTATCCATGACAACCTGCACAACCTTTTTAGGGCCTAACTCTCTTATAACCTTTGATAATACACCAGCTATATAGCTCCCCAACTTCTTTACATGTGAGGCATAAATTGACATGTGGAAGGCCCCCCCACGTGGTGATATAACCATCCCATTCAATAAACCATGGCATTTTATGCTTGTCCACTCGTCTGAGATTTATGTGCATCCGGTGTGATGCAGTTGCTTGAAAATGATGTGCATTTTATGCTTGTGCATCCGGTGTGATGCAGTTGCTTGAAAATGATGTGATTTATGTGATCTTTCTCTTCTACATATGACTTGTCTAACAATGTTGTACACAATGTGTGGTATGAAGGAGGCTTGAATCCTAATCCATAGTTAGCAATCCAATTCCATGCAGCTCTCATATCATCGTTATCGACCATACTAAGTGGATATCCTGATTGCAAGATTGATCTACCAAGTACATACTATGCATTCTCTAAATCTTGAATCTAGATGTTCTCAACTATCGTGGGTTGCCTGAAATGATTAGGAGTTGCAGTTGCCGATCTAGCTTCATGAGCCATAGGTGGAGATCTATCTTGCATGTTAGTATCCACACAAGGAGTTTTGGCATGGGAGCCTACAACACTTGTACTTCCGTCTCACCGTGTGTGCTTACACACTCTACTCCACTTACACCTTGACTTTCCCAAATTGATCTTCTTTGGATTTTTCTAGAAGATTGTAAGTTCTCTATAAAGGTGCGAGTTGTTGTAGCAGCTCCTAGGGCCACACAATGCTAAATGCTCTTTCTTGAGTCACCAAGCAAGTGATCCCTTATGCGAGGTGCTCCCCTTGCTTTTTATATTCCACATTACTTGTATTTACACTCAAAATAGTCACGAACATTAATGACAAAGTCCCATTATGGACCATGTGACTTACATTTTTCCCACTGTGCCTGTGGAATACCTCTTTGTGAGGATTGTGAGACCCACATAAATCCTCTTCCCATATCTTGGCTAACAACCTCACAAGTTGGACCAAGCGTTGGGGTAGTGCCCATTTTGGCATTGATATCACCTTCTGTGACTCCTTGTTCTACCCCAAGAACATTATCAGGCATATGAATAATGGCATGGACATGACTCGATGCATCCACAATTTTCCTAGTCACAAGTCATCTTGGAGGTTGTGGATGAGCATTTCTAATTTTAGGGATTTTTGATTGTGCATTCGTAGTCTAAAACATGCCGTATTTCTACTCAAATCATTGCCATCTCATCTCCCCCTTCTCTCCATGCCTTAACTTAAGACTCCTCATTAACAATCACATTCATTGGCACTCATGATCGTGGTCCACAAGCTCCCCAACATGTAAGGAGTCAGAGTATAGACCACCCTCAGGAACACACAACAAACACTCGCATCCACTAGCACCAGCCTTAACTTTCTCAGTATCAAACAACACTAGGTGGCAGTGGTACCCTTGAAAGTCATCAGAAGGATGCAAGCAAAAGCCATAGGTAGGGCAATGAAGAAACAAGAAAGGAAGGATAAATGGACCATGCTACAAAGCCCTGAGGTTTCTCAACCCTCGTAAACCCGGTCCAAGAAAGCCATATGGGTAGGTGATGGGGCCGACCAGGTGCTCATTCAAGATGGTTCCGATGAGGAGACAACCACCCTCGCCACCTCCTCTGCCTTTGAATGTACTTCCACTTAGGGTGACCCGGGTGTACCTCCATGCCCAGATGTAAACAAGCTAGTGTAGGCCCAACGTGTCGCACCTCTGCCTCCCTATAAGAAAGCCTATTCGGACCCAATCCTAGAAAAACAATATGTATTAGAGGCTCAAATCTCCTCCATTTAAAAGCAGCAGGGTTATCTTCCCTCATTTCATTTGGACAAACATCAAATTTCCTCTTCTTCAGACTACAATGCATGCATGTGCCCCAAATGCATTCAATGCGGTGCCACTTAGAGTCTCCCTTTCAATAGACTACAGGCTCCCATTGAGACCCTTAGGCTACTAAACTTGGTCTCCCTCTCAACACATGACGAGGATCTAGGTGGCCTAGAGACTACACATTCATGTGCAAGCATGGATGTTTTTATGAAGCTATACTTTTATATTAATCTAAAATCTTGGCAAAATTTTATCAAGCTGGGTTTTTTACTTTCACGATATTGACAAAACATAGTGAGATTGTAAATATTTTCTTTTGAATTTCTAAATAAAATATGTAAATCTTAGCAAAACTTTGAAAATTTTTGCATAGAAGTTTCAAATCTTGGAGAATGTTTCATAATTTTATTTTTATTCGGGCATATAAAATCTTGATGCTAATATAAAATTTTCACTTTTTAATGAAACTAACATGAAAAAATTATCCATGTTTGCTAGACCTAGGCATCTATCTCCATGGTTATGCTCCAACACGATCAGATCTCAAGACATTCAAAGCTTGCTAGGCCACGTCAAATTCTATGTGTGTTTTACAACAACACACATTTCTATCTTTGAGTAAAACTAGGGCTTACAATGATCAAAACTCATTTACCCAATAAAAGGTCAGGGTTTTAAGCCATGAACTTCAGATACAACTCCATCTGCTCACCCAACATGCTAGAAATAAAATTTTGTCAAAACAAACACTATGTTTTCTACACTAGTATGAGGAAAATAAACACAAGTATGTGTAAATAACAATCTAATCAAGCTCATTAAACTACTTAAACTACTAGATAATGAAACAATTTCAATACTACAAAACAAAATAATTTCAGCCACTAGGATGGTTTGGGATAGTCACATAGCTGGTGTTTGACCTGTACGAGCTTGGTGTTCCAACCACCAGGATGGTTTAGGACAATCACACTACTAGTTAACCTAATCAAGCTACTGGAAAGCAAAACAACTAAAAAACTACACGTCTCGATTTCCATAGGTTGAATTTGAGGAGAAGCTTGAAAACATGGATAAGAACTTATGATTTTTACTCTAGAAACAATAGTTGTGGGTCAAATTCTTGGTTCACAGTTTACTCTGGATGTACTTCATCCTCTCAAACAAAAACACCAAGAGCTTCATCTTCTTGACTCGAAGCTATGAGAAAATTCAAGGGGAGCTTCAAGCTTATTTGAAAGTAAGAGGCCTAGGGAGGTTGACAGAAGAGAGGGATGCAATGACAAGGATGGAGGGAAAGTATCGCATGAGGGAGGGGGCAATGAGAGCAAGGAAGGGGTGAGAGACAGAGAGTTGCGAGATAGTGAGAGAATCAGAGGGCACAGTAAGTAACATAGTTATGGGGAGGGGCAACAAGATGGTAGGCAAGAGGGGTGCGGGAGAGCAAAGGAGAGGGCTCGGAGGGGGTTGCAAGAGTAAGATGCCAAGATGGACTTGTTTGTTGAGGGATCATACATGGATGTCAAAACTTACAAAGAATTATCTTCTTGAGTGCTGGATATGACCATGGATGAGAATGTATTTTTGGCTTGCCACCATAGGCAACCTTAGTGAAGGCTATACTTTGAGATGCCAAAACAAATTTTTAGCATTTTTTGAATTTTTCTTTTGCAAATTCTGTGATTGGTTGGTGTGTTCACTTTAGATCATCTCTTTCAAATTTGGGAATGTTTTTTGGGAATCGCATTAAATATTCCTCCCTCCCTCCCTCCCTCTCTCTCTCTCTCTCTCTCTCTCTCTCTCTCTCTCTCTCTCTCTCTCTCTCTCTCTCTCTCTCTCTTTGCGGTAAGTAGTTGCACAGATCTTGAAGGCTCTCTCTCTCTCTCTCTCTCTCTCTCTCTCTCTCTCAATCTCTCTCTCTTCTGCTGCTCTCTCTTGGGAGGCCACATGAATGAAATTCATCTTGTTCTTTGGAGATGAGGAGCAATTAAAGATATCTATTGTCCACTTGTTTGAATCCAAACATGGGAGTTGGTTAGCTGCCCGCTGTGTCAAAATGTGCATAGATAGGAATACACAAAGCTTGTGTTGGTGATACAGTTGGTTTAATTTTGCAAAGCATGGGTGATGCCTCTAACTTAAAGGATAGATATATTGTGAGGGGACCTACATTGCAGAACCTTGTAAAGAGGATTGTGTGTAGAAAACCAAATGCAATCTGAGAACACAGCTTTATGAATATTGTTTTTGATGTTGACAAGGGATTCTTGGGTACAAATAAAAAAGGATTGAAATGAGATTAGATCTTTATAATTGGGAGAAAAAGACCATTTGAAAATTGGCTTAGGTATTCATAGTGTTTTAATAATGGAGGTGAGACAATGCAATTCATGTGGTTTTATCTTGATGATGTGACTCATATATGGCAGCCTAATAGCAGCATGTAGTAGCTCATATAATTTTGGCTTTAAAAAAATAGATTTTTTGTTATAAGTCTACTTGAAAATCTGTTTGGATGTCTATCGGTTTTTGGGGTGAGGAAAGCAAGTATTTGCAAGCTATCTTTCAATTAGGACTTTCAATTAGGAAATAGGTTCTTTGCTCATGTATTTATTCTCCTTGCATATTACTTTGGACTTATACTCCTTGGGGTCCATGTAATTAATGCAGTGTCCATTGACTACATATTGCATGTAACTTGTCACAACAAATTTTTTTGAACTTCTACTACTTGTTAAGATGAAGTATGTGGAATGGGTGGGTTGGGTTTAGGTTAAATGTATGGCTAGCCACTAGATATACATTTAAAGGGTCAAAAACTTGCAACAAAGAAACTCGCAAAATGCCACAGTGGCCCACGACCATTTTGTAGGTTGGAGAGCATCATCTCTTGGGTGTGCATCCCCCATGGTGTTGGTAGGGTTGTCACTCCACAAATTTTAGGGTGCAAGCTAAAACTTAAGAAGACTCAAGACTGGTATTCACTTGAACGGCTTGATGTTGCTACCTTGAATGCTCCCTCCAAATATAAGACCACAGCTTGTGTTCTTTGCTTTGATGGCAATGATTGAATGCATGCATATGGAACTACTTCCTGCTGCTACTCTACAAGGAGTCTTCTTTCTTCTCATTGTTTCTCCCTCCACAAATGTTGCAAAAGTGTCTTCCATTGTCATTTTGATATTGTGCCATTTGTTTCCTCACCCTATAATTTATTCCTCATACCTTGACCAAGCTTTTCAACTTTCCTATCTTGCAGCCTCTATCTAGTTCTCTTGCAAGCCATGTAGAGATGCATCTTGTCATTGATTCCATGGACACAATCAGTGAACCACCACCAAAACAGAGACCAGCTAGCTTGTGAGGCAAGCAAAGAATAGAATACAACTTACCCTAGTAAAGAAGTTAATGTGCCAAACCAAAAGAACAAGGTCTTGTTGAGTTGACTCTGCATGGGGCAGGTTGCAGAGTTGCAGGAGGAGGATATACTTTGTAGGGCAACAAGAGGAGGATGTACTTAATATTCAAATATTGCTAGGGTGGGAGGTTGAAATTTTCAAAAGCATGTGGGGATAGGGAAATTTTTAGCCACCATGATTTCCCCCCTTTGGCAATACACATCAGCAAAATTGGATATACTAGTTTCCCTCCCTCAGGCAAGTGCAATGTGGCCCAAATTGCTTCAAAATACAAATAGGCCAAAGGGCACACTATCGGGTTTGATGATGTATATTATGAAATGCAATGACCTTTGACATGCGTATGAGCCATATAGCAAGTATTTACATGGAAAAGAAACCAATACAAAATTGTAAATAGTGTTGGATTTGTTAAAAGATCTTTGCACATACACAAGTCGCACATTCTCAAAATCTTCCAATCTAGGGTGAATCTAGATACCAATATCACTAACAATGTTTTAAAGTCACCACCACCACAAACTAGTCCCACTACTTTGGCTTTCATTTTTCAATGGGTTTTTGTTTTCAACAAATTAAGAAAAGTTATGGAGCGTGTCCTCCAATGGGTGTGCATAATTTTAGCACAACATTGGAGGCCCCTTAAACCACATCTAAGGTTCTCAATTAGGTTTGTCCTTTGATTAAGGAGAAGCTCATGTAGTGTTCTTTTTAATGATTACTTGATTGTATGTATGTGAAGAATAAAATTTTGATGTTTTTGAATAAATTGATATTCTATACTCTTCGGGATGCATGTTTCCCATGCAACATAGCACAACAGTCTCATTCCCAATATTTAGTCCATATTTTTTTGGTCTCATGTTAAAGGTTGGAATGCTTACTACAAGTTTATCAAATTTTTTTAAGTAGCAATGCATTAGCTACGAATTAGGCAAGATACCTATTTACAAAAAATGCCATGAACCTCACCAAAAATGGCTACACTCAAGCAAACATTGACCTGCCACATAACCGTCCCTATCATCAAGCCATATTAGTAGGCCATGGCACCCTGCCAAGGCATTTGCCACATCAGATTGCCACATGGCATACATCTTCCTGGGCACATCTACCTCCCCATGGGCACTGGATATTGCATGTGCACCCACCTGCCACATCATCAGTTTCATCCTTTTTTCCCATCCACCTAGATTAATTCATATCTCTTGATTCAAGAAGAATTTGAGGGTGTGCTATAAAAAGGAAAATTTCTTGGTTTTTTATGCTC